>NC_088418.1:51408470-51625970 GCF_034236695.1 Oncorhynchus nerka | reverse complement strand
CGGCTTCTCCAGCTTCGAGATGGACCCAGGTCTGGCCTACCATGAAGAGGTGATCAACCCGTACTGTGCTGTCTACATGAAGGAGGCTATAGACACAGGTCAGTTGGAGCGTGTGTGTGTCTGTCTCAGAGAGATGTGATGGGGAAACATGGGATCCTCTATCATTTTCTGTACGACTGTTGTGTCGCATGGGCTGCAAGTGAAGGAAGAAGTTGTGCCCGGTAAGCATGTCCCTGTTTACTCCATCTACAGTGTCTATACATTAAAGAGGGCAGCTATACTTATAGACAGACATTTAATAGAACAGACCTTTCTTCTCCAGGGGTTCCATTAGTGTAAATGGGCGTATGATTCATGTTAGTATTACCTATCAATAGCAGTACTTCAGAGTGCTGATGGACAGTTCTGTTTCCTTGCTGACTATATTTAACTGTTGGTAAAGATGACAGTTACAGGCTAAACAGAGAGAGACGTGGGGAGGAAAGATCTACGTTGTTTCTCCCAATTCTTTCTCACTTCAACCACAGAGCTGTTCTGGTAGCTGGACAGAGATAGAGTGGTAGAGAAATGCTGTGTGTGTGTGTGTGTGTGTGTGTGTGTGTGTGTGTGTGTGTGTGTGTGTGTGTGTGTGTGTGCGGGATGTGCGTGGGTGTCTTAGCTCACAGGAAGACCTGTGTTATTCCGTTTCTTTTCAGGTCAGTTTGTACTGCAGTTTGTACTGCTTTTTGTTCAGTTTGTACTGCAGTTTGTACTGCTTTTGGTCAGTTTGTACTGCAGTTTGTACTGCTTTTGGTCAGTTTGTACTGCAGTTTTTGCTTTTCAGTTTGTACTGCAGTTTGTACTGCTTTTGGTCAGTTTGTACTGCAGTTTGTACTGCTTTTGGTCAGTTTGTACTGCAGTTTGTACTGCTTTTTGGTCAGTTTATACTGCAGTTTGTACTGCTTTTGGCCAGTTTGTACTGCAGTTTGTACTGCTTTTTGGTCAGTTTGTACTGCAGTTTGTACTGCTTTTGGTCAGTTTGTACTGCAGTTTGTACTGCTTTTGGTCAGTTTGTACTGCAGTTTTTACTGCTTTTTGGTCAGTTTGTACTGCAGTTTGTACTGCTTTTTGGTCAGTTTGTACTGCAGTTTGTACTGCTTCTTGCAATGACATCAAAAGGCCCAGATGATAGTAAATAGCAGTACAGAATGAGGTTTAGCACCAATATTCCACTGTTGGTTTAGGTAGCCTACAAGCAGCTGCAAACCGACTGCATTTCATTGTGCCAATTAGAGCGCTTGGAGATTGAACGGAACACCTTATTGAGGAGGAGAGTTCAAGGTCTGGAGTCAGAGTAGTTTAACGGAGTCCTTACTACAAAGCTGTGACCGGCTCAGACTCCTTTCTTAGCTCCACTGTGGATAAAGCACCTAACAGAAAAATGAAAGCAACACCTCAGTCAAATGTCACATAACCACTACAGAGAACAAAAACAAAGGAACGGATCGTGACTTGGGTTGACAGAAGCCTACTCAGAGCTGTGTGGGACTCCTAAAGCAAAACGTATCGCCTTCTCATGCCAAAGGCGGGTTGGAAACATGATGAAAAATATGAGCTGTCTGTCTGGGGAGAATAGGACAGTTTTTTCCCTGTCAGAGAGAAATGATTTTCAGTATAGACAACAGCTGGTAGCGTTGTCTCTGTCCAGAGAAAGTCTATGGACCACTGATAGAGATATACGTATCATTCTATGGCAGGAACTTGTCAAATGGCGGAAGGGAAACACTGCGAAGTGGAGGTTATGCTGTAGGTATACATCACAGGAGGCTGTTGAGGGGAGGACGGCTCATAATAATGTCCGGAACGGAGTCAAACACCTGGAAACCAGCCGTTACCACCAGCCTGTCCTCCCAATTTAAGAAGCCACCAACCTCCTGTGGTAGAGACAGACCACTCTGGTCAGGTCACATGTCAGGAAGAATGTAGGACCAATGACAGATGGACTAATGTTAAGATTCTCGACTGTTTCTACCTGTCTTTCTCCCCCCTTTACATACACACCCTGACCCCTCCAGAGAAGGGCCAGGTGTACAAGCAGAAGAAGCCCACCATGTACCCCCCCTGGAGCAGCACGTTTGACGCCCATGTCCACCAGGGTCGTGTCATGCACGTGGTGGTGAAGGATAAAACCGCTGAGCTAAAGTCTGAGGCCGTGGTGCAGCTGGACACCCTGGCCTCACGCTGCAAAAAGGAGAACGGCAAGCTGGAGATCTGGGTAAGACAACAGGGAGGGGGGATGGGGAGGGAAGCAGGGAGAGGGAAGAGAGGGAGGGAGGGGTTCCACTGGCTTAGGGTTGGAGCGAAGGGAATGTGTTGTGTCCACATAATTTGATATGGGGATATATCTGTCTCATTCTCTCTCTCTCTCTCTCTCTCTGTATATCTCTCTCTGTGTGTGTCTCTCTCTCTATCTATCGAATTCTCTCTCTCTCCCTCTTTCTCTCTTTCTCTCTTTCTCTCTCCCTCTCTCACCCTCTCTCCATGTCTCTCTATCTCTATTGAATTCTCTCTCTCTCTGTCTCTCTCTCTCTCTCCCCCTCTCTCTCTTCCCCCCTCTCTCTGTCTCTCTCTCTGTCTCTCTCTCCCCTCTCTGTCTCTGTCTCTGTCTCTGTCTCTCTCTCCCTCTCTCTCTCTCTCTCTCTCTCTCTCTCTGTCTCTTCCCCCTCTCTGTCTCTACCCCCCTCTCTCCCCCTCTCTCTCTGTCTCTGTCTCTCTCTCTCTGTCTGTCTCTCTCGCTCCCCCACTCTCTCTTTGTCTCTCTCTGTCTCCCCCTCTCTCTCTGTCTCTACCCCCACCCCTCTCTCCCCCTCTCTCTCTGTCTCTGTCTCTCTCTCTCTGTCTGTCTCTCTCGCTCCCCGCACTCTCTCTCTGTCTCTCTCTGTCTCGCTCTCCCCCTCTCTCTCTCTCTGTATATCTCTCTCTGTGTGTGTCTCTGTCTCTATCTATCGAATTCTCTCTCTCTCCCTCTTTCTCTCTTTTTCTCTCTCCCTCTCTCTCCATGTCTCTCTATATCTATTGAATTCTCTCTCTCTCTCCCTCGTTCTCTATCTATCTCTCTCTGTTTCTCTCTCTCTGTCTCTCTCTCCCCCTCTCTCTTCCCCCTCTCTCTATGTCTCTGTCTCTGTCTCTCTCTCTCTCTCTCTCTCTCTCTCTCTCTCTCTCTCGCTCTCTCTGTCTCTGTCGCTTTCTCTCTCCCCCTCTCTCTCTGTCTCTACCCCCTCTCTCCCCCTCTCTCTCTGTCTCTGTCTCTCTCTGTCTGCCTCTCTATGTCTCTCTCTACCCCCCCTCTCCCCCCTCTCTCTCTGTCTCTCTCTCTCTGTCTGTCTCTCTCTCTCTCTCTCTCTCTCTCTCTCTCTCTCTCTCTCTCTCTCTCAGGTGGAGCTAAAACCACAGGGTCGTCTACTCATGGAGGCCAGATACTACTTGGAGAAGAGTGGTGAGGGTTCAGAACCATTGTAGACTTCGTACGGTCTGTGTATGTCTGTTCCTGTGTGGTTATAACCATTCCAGATGCCCATCTATTCCCAATAGTTTCTGTCAGTGCTCTTATTGGGGTCTTATTAACACACTCTGAAGGGTTATAAAGTCATATTGTAACAGGCATGAGGAAACCTCTCATATGTCTATCTATATATAAAGTGCCACCACTACTCATAATCAGCACTCACAACAGGTGGTCCAATGATTGTCCAGGACTAATCATCTGATCATTTAGCCCTTTCAATTACATTACTCACAAATAGAAAGATATTCACCTTTACCCTTTCTCTCTTTCTCTCCCTATCTCTCTGTCGTTGCAAACACACACACACACACACACACACACACACACACACACATTTGACAGACTGCCGTTGATCATGGAAGGCGTGTTAAATTTGCAGCTGTCAGTGTCTAGTGAATACATGCTTGTGAGGCTGTAGAACAGGAAGTCAGCCAAATGCCTTCTTCCTCTCTCCCAAACACACACACACACACACACACACACACACACACACACACACGCCCACAGACTGGCAGAAGGACATTCCCATCATGCGTTCACAGAGGAGAAAATATGACTCGCATGTCTTTCTCTTTCTCTTCCTCTGTCTTTTAACTGTGAGAAGACTATGCAGTGTACATAACTTTCATGTGTCTGCGCCTGTTTCCCAGACGCCACAGGTTCAGGTGAGGGAGATGGATTTGGAGAGAGAGACAGGGATCCGGGAGTCTTTGCCCTCCACGCACGACGCGGAGCCATCAAACAGGCCAAGATCCATGAGGTCAAATGTCACGAGTTCAGCGCCACTTTCTTCCCCCAGCCCACCTTCTGCTCCGTCTGTAAAGAGTTTGTCTGGTACGTCCACTGAGCCAAAACAACAAGGAACACCTTCCTAATATTGAGTTGCCCTCAGAACAGCCTCAGTTTTGGCGGGGCATTGACTCTACAAGGTGTCAAAAGCTTTCCACAGGGATGCTGGCCCATGTTGACTCCAATGCTTCCCACAGTTGTGTCAAGTTGACTGGATGTCCTTCGGGTGGTGGACCATTCTTGATACAGATGGGAAACTGTTGAGCGTGAAAAACTCAGCAGCGTCGCAGTTCTTGACACAAACCGGTGCGCCTTGCACCTACTACCACACCCCATTTTTGTCTTGCTCATTCACCCTCTGAATGGCACATCTCAATTGTCTCAAATCTTAAAAGACCTTATTTAGACTGTCTCCTTCCCTTCATCTAGGCAGATTTAACAGTTGACATCAATAAGGGATCATAGCATTCACCGGGATTCACTTGGTCAGTCTATACACTACATGACCAAAAGTTTGTGGACACCTGCTCGTCGAACATCTAATTTCAAAACCATGGGCATTAATATGGAGTTGGTCCCACCTTTGATGCTATAACAGCTTCCACTCTTCTGCGAAGGCTTTCCACTAGATGTTGGAACATTTCTGCAGGGACTTGCTTCCATTCAGCCACAAGAGCATTAGTGAGGTCTGGCACTGATGTTGGGCGCTAAGGCCTGGCTCTGACCGTTCAAATTCATCCCAAAGGTGTTTGATGGGGTTGAGATCAGGGCTCTGTGTAGGCCAGTCAAGTTCTTCCTCACCGATCTCGACAAACCATTTCTGTATGGACCTCGCTTTGTGCATGGGGGCATTGTCATGCTAAAACAGGAAAGGGCCTTCCCCAAACTGTTGCCACAAAGTTCGAAGCACAGAACCGTCTAAAATGTAATTGTCTGCTGTAGTGTTAAGATTTCCCTTCACTGGAACTAAGGGGCCTTAGCCTGAACCATGAAAAACAGCTCCGGACCATTATTCCTCCTCCACCAAACTTTACAGTTGGCACTATGCATTGGGGCAGCTACTGTTCTGGTATCCGTCGAACCCAGATTTGTCTGTCGGACTGCCAGATGGTGAAGCATGATTCAGCATTCCAGAGAACGCGTTTCCACTGCACCAGAGTTCAATGGCGGCGAGCTTTACACCACTCCAGCCGACGCTTGGCATTGAGAATGGTGATCTTAAGCTTGTGTGAGGCTGCTCGGCCATGGAAACCCATTTCATGAAGCTCCCGACAAACAGTTTGACGCCCATGTCCACCGGGGTCATGTCATGCACATGGTGGTGAAGGATAAAACCGCTGAGCTAAAGTCTGAGGCCGTGGTGCAGCTGGACACCCTGGCCTCACGCGGCAAAAAGGAGAACGGCAAGCTGGAGATCTGGGTAAGCTGGAGTTCCGGGTTTCCACGTGCTGACGTTGCTTCCAGAGGCAGTTTGGAACTCGGTAGTCAATGTTGCAACCGAGGACAGACAATTTGTACACGCTACGCGCTTCAGGACTCAGCGGTCCCATTCTGTGAGCTTGTGTGGCCTACCACTCTGCGGCTGAGCCGTTGTTCCTCCTAGACGTTTCCACTTCACAGTAACAGCACTTACAGCTCTAGCAGGGCAGACATTTGACCAACTGACTTGTTGGAACGGTGGCATCCTATGATGGTGCCACATTGAAAGTCGCTGAGCTCTTCAGTAAGGCCATTCTACTGGCAATGTTTGTCTATAGAGATTGCATGGCTGTGTGCTCGATTTTATACACCGGTCAGCAAAGGGTGTAGCTGAAATTGACGAATCCACTCATTTGAAGGGGTGTCCACATACATTTGTATATATAGTGTATCATGGATAGAGCAGGTGTTCTTAATATTTTGTATACTCAGTGTACGTGCTCTACAAGTACCCCTTCTGTCTGTACAGTGTGTATATCACAACCTAACTTTATTTAAAACCTAGTACCCCTTCTGTCTGTACAGTGTGTATATCACAACCTAACTTTATTTAAAACCTAGTAACCCTTCTTTCTGTACAGTGTGTATATCACAACCTAACTTTATTTAAAACCTAGTAACCCTTCTGTCTGTACAGTGTGTATATCACAACCTAACTTCATTTAAAACCTAGTACCCCTGCAGCTGTACATAGTCTATCAGTAAATAGCCCACCCAATTTACCTACCTCATCCCCATACTGTTTATATTCATTTACTTTTCTGCTCTTTTGCACACCAGTATCTCTACCTGTACATGACCATCTGATCATTTACCACTCCAGTGTTAATCTGCAAAATTGTAATTATTCACCTACCTCCTCATGCCTTTTGCACACAATGTATATAGACTCTCTTTTTTCTTCTTTTTCTCTACTGTGTTATTGACTTGTTAATTGTTTACTCCATGTGTAATTCTGTGTTGTTGTCTGTTCACACTGCTATGCTTTATCTTGGCCAGGTCGCAGTTGTAAATGAGAACTTGTTCTCAACTAGCCTACCTGGTTAAATAAAGGTGAAATAAAAAAGATTTTAAAAATATCACAGCCTAACTTTATTTAAAACCTAGTCAATTGGATTGCATCCTAAAGACATCGTTCACGTAGATTTATTTCATTGTCACTCTGAAACAAACAATACATTATTTCTATTTAAACATCACCCACATCATCCACTGTTTGTTTTCTGGTTCCTGTTAATGTTGTGTTTCTTTTCCCCACAGGGGTCTGAATAAGCAGGGTTATCAGTGCCGACGTGAGTATCTCTGCTCTCTCTCTCTGCTCTCTCGCTCTGCTCTCTCTCTCCCCTCATCTTCTACCTATTCCATATTCTATCCCTACACTCCTCTGTCCTCTCTCCTGTCTACACTCTCATCCCCCCATCCTCTGCTCTCTCTCTCTCCCCTCATCTTCTATCTATTCCATATTCTATCCCTACACTCCTCTGTCCTCTCTCCTGTCTACACTCTCATGCCCCCATCCTCTGCTCTCTCTCTCCCCTCATCTTCTATCTATTCCATATTCTATCCCTACACTCCTCTGTCCTCTCTCCTGTCTACACTCTCATCCCCCCATCCTCTGCTCTCTCTCTCTCCCCTCATCTTCTACCTATTCCATATTCTATCCCTACACTCCTCCATCCTCTCTCCTGTCTACACTCTCATCCCCCCATCCTCTGCTCTCTCTCTCTCCCCTCATCTTCTACCTATTCCATATTCTATCCCTACACTCCTCCGTCCTCTCTCCTGTCTACACTCTCATCCCCCCATCCTCTGCTCTCTCTCTCTCCCCTCATCTTCTACCTATTCCATATTCTATCCCTATACTCCTCTGTCCTCTCTCCTGTCTACACTCTCATCCCCCCATCCTCTGCTCTCTCTCTCTCCCCTCATCTTCTATCTATTCCATATTCTATCCCTACACTCCTCCGTCCTCTCTCCTGTCTACACTCTCATCCCCCCATCATTGGTCTTTCAGAGTGCAACGCAGCCATCCACAAGAAATGCATTGACATAATCATCGCCAAGTGCACTGGGTCGGCCATCAACAGCAAAGAGACCATGGTAGGCCTGTACATTGTAGTCCATTTCTATACAACGATGACAGTAAGTGATCTTGAGCATTTTAGAGCATCTTGGATTTGTCATTATATTTAGTTGCTTGGGTTCCAATAATAGTGGCAGTAAATGATGTGTCCACTTTGTCTTGGTGTTTGTGACATGAGGAACCTCAATGTAAACGACTGGAGGTCCTCTTAGATTGCATGCAGACAGACTGACATACAGTGTATCTGGGCTTCTGGTGACTGTGGTTTAGCTCAGAGGTAACACACTTGTTAATTGTCAGTTAAAGTCAACCACATACACACTGACTAACTCACTCTCTCTCACAGTACACTGACTAACTCACTCTCTCTCACAGTACACACTGACTAACTCACTCTCTCTCACAGTACACTGACTAACTCACTCTCTCTCACAGTACACACTGACTAACTCACTCTCTCTCACAGTACACACTGACTAACTCACTCTCTCTCACAGTACACACTGACTAACTCACTCTCTCTCACAGTACACACTGACTAACTCACTCTCTCTCACAGTACACACTGACTAACTCACTCTCTCACAGTACACACTGACTAACTCACTCTCTCTCACAGTACACACGGACTAAACAGTACACACTGACTAACTCACTCTCTCTCACAGTACACACTGACTAACTCACTCTCTCTCACAGTACACACTGACTAACTCACTCTCTCTCACAGTACACACTGACTAACTCACTCTCTCTCACAGTACACACTGACTAACTCACTCTCTCTCACAGTACACACGGACTAACTCACTCTCTCTCACAGTACACACTGACTAACTCACTCTCTACACTGACTAACTCACTCTCTCACAGTACACACTGACTAACTCACTCTCTCTCACAGTACACACTGACTAACTCACTCTCTCTCACAGTACACACTGACTAACTCACTCTCTCTCACAGTACACACGGACTAACTCACTCTCTCTCACAGTACACTGACTAACTCACACTCTCTCACAGTACACACTGACTAACTCACTCTCTCACAGTACACACTGACTAACTCACTCTCTCTCACAGTACACACTGACTAACTCACTCTCTCTCACAGTACACACTGACTAACTCACTCTCTCTCACAGTACACACGGACTAACTCACTCTCTCTCACAGTACACACTGACTAACTCACTCTCTCGGACAGACTAACAACTGACTCACTCACTCTCTCTCACAGTACACACTGACTAACTCACTCTCTCTCAGTACACACTGACTAACTCACTCTCTCTCACAGTACACACTGACTAACTCACTCTCTCTCACAGTACACACGGACTAACTCACTCTCTCTCACAGTACACACTGACTAACTCACTCTCTCTCACAGTACACACTGACTAACTTACTCTCTCTCACAGTACACACTGACTAACTCACTCTCTCTCACAGTACACACTGACTAACTCACTCTCTCTCACAGTACACACGGACTAACTCACTCTCTCACAGTACACACTGACTAACTCACACTCTCTCACAGTACACACTGACTAACTCACTCTCTCTCACAGTACACACGGACTAACTCACTCTCTCTCACAGTACACACTGAGATAGTGGGTTGGTTCTTCAAAGCAGACGGCTCTGTGATTACCGTACTCACTGTTTACCAGTACTCCCCGATCCTAGACAGAGAAAAAAATACAGTTTTATCCCAGGGATTTTACTTCCCTAAAACGTCCAAAGCAGTTGTTGCCTACTTCCTGTGTCATATTTCCATGGCAACAAAGGGTTGTAGTGCGGTGTGTTCAGGTGACCGAGTGTGTTTGCTGTGTGTTGCAGATCCACAAGGAGCGCTTTAAGATCGACATGCCCCACAGGTTTAAGGTGTACAACTACAAGAGCCCCACGTTCTGTGAACACTGTGGCACGCTGCTGTGGGGGCTGGCCAAGCAGGGACTCAAGTGTGAGGGTGAGAGGACAGTCCACAGGAGGCTGCTGAGGGGAGGGCGGCTCATAATAATGTCTGGAGCGGAGCAATTGGAATGGCATCAAACACATGGAATCTATGTGTTTGATGTATTTGATACCATTCCACTGATTCCGCTCCAGCCATTACCAAGGTGCCACCAACATCACATCACTGTCATTACACAATCACATCATACCATTACCAACTCAAATCATAACAGTACCCTATCAAACCATTATATTGCACCATACCTTTTCACACGATTCCCTATTTCACTGTCTAAATATATCAAAATGTATTGATTTCATCGTCCCATTCCATCTGTGTCTGTATACTGTGTAACCATGTGTGTTGCCCATGCAGAGTGCGGTATGAACGTTCATCACAAGTGCCAGAAAAAGGTGGCCAACCTGTGTGGAGTCAACCAGAAACTGATGGCTGAAGCCCTGGCCATGATCGAGACTAAACAGCAGGTCAGAGTTCAGGGGTCGAGGGGTTAGGAACGGTGATGCCAACTTAGCAATTTTGTAGCAACCTTTCAGACTACCCATTTTTTCAAACAGCACCTAGCAACAAATTTAGCTGCTTTTAAAAATGTATTTGGAACTTTAGGCAACTTTTGAAAAGTGACTCAAACGCTAAAATGCACGCATTTTCCCTCTAAATGACACAAAACCGATTTTCTCTGTCACAACACACGTGACTGGCTGCGAAAGTGCATTGTGAGTGACATCAGCAGCAGGCGCTCAGATCGTACACAGGCAGCAGCAGGCGCTCAGATCGTACACAGGCAGCAGCAGGCCGCTCAGATCGTACACAGGCAGCAGCAGGCGCTCAGATCGTACACAGGCAGCAGCAGGTGCTCGGATCGTACACAGGCAGCAGCAGGTGCTCAGATCGTACACAGGCAGCAGCAGGTGCTCAGATCGTGCCCAGGCAGAAGCAGGCGCTCAGATCGTGCACAGGCAGCAGCAGGTGCTCAGATCGTACCCAGGCAGCAGCAGGCGCTCAGATCGTACACACAGGCAGGCGCTCAGATCGTGCCCAGGCAGAAGCAGGCGCTCAGATCGTGCACAGGCAGCAGCAGGCGCTCAGATCGTGCACAGGCAGCAGCAGGCGCTCAGATCGTGCACAGGCAGCAGCAGGCGCTCAGATTGTGCCCAGGCAGAAGCAGGCGCTCAGATCGTGCACAGGCAGCAGCAGGCGCTCAGATCGTGCCCAGGCAGCAGCAGGCCAGCAACAATTTCAGCAAATTGCAAATCATCGTTGGCTGACTGCAGCAGCAGTAGTACGGGTTCGACGAGACAAACCCAATGAATATAGTCGGTCATGAATGTTAGATTTTGAACAAACTTACAACGTCAATCAACTTATTCTCAATCACAATTGTACAGCCAGAAGTACAGAAACGAGTGGGAGTCTGTCCCTGAACAAATGTCAAATCATATTTTTTGCTGAGCTGACCAGTTAATTTGAGTAGCGTTAATGTGTATTCTACGTAATTACGCAGTTTTACGTCATCACGCAATGACATCACAACGTCATTTAGCAACTTTTAGCAACAAATCAACCTGCCTCTAGCAACCTACCCTGAAAATGAGTTGGCAACACTGGTTAGGAAGTCAGTGCTGTCCGACAGATCCACAAGTGCATTTCATAAAAAAAGATTACAAAAATGTATGTTGATTGTAAGTAAGGAATCTATCCCTGCCCGTTATACAGATACCATAGCATTGTGTTATGTTATTAATTCTATGCATTTTCCTATAGGCCAGGGGCTCCAGAGAGAGTGAGATCTATAGTCGAGGCGGGCCGGTGGGTGTGGGCCAGGCAGGGGTGGTGCGGGAACCTTCAGGTTTAGTGGCAGGTCTCCCCCCGACAGCAGCCACCGCTGGGCGAAAAGGTAAGGAGACCACACATGGTCAACCAGGTCAGTCATGCAACTGTGAGGGATTTGTAGTCAACTTGAGACTTAATAGGACTAAATTACTATCTCCCCTTCTCCACCCCCCCCCCCCCCCTCCAGAGCAGCAGGGTATATCGTGGGACATTTCTGCCCCTGTGATGGAGGAGCCTGAGACACTGTACGCCGTCCCCAGGAAAGAACACCTTCACAAGTTCACCCTGGACAACTTCGTCCTGCACAAGATGCTTGGCAAAGGCAGCTTCGGCAAGGTACCAGAGAGAGAGAGAAACCACTGCACCTACTGAGCCCTAGATTCACTGGGAGTATACATTTTCTATCTGGGCTTAAGACATATCATAAACTGAGACATGAGTCTCGTGCTTCTATGACATACGTTGACGTTTAGATTAGATTTGAGTCATTTAGCAGACGCTCTTATCCAGAGCGAGTGAATACATTTTCATACTTTTTTTACATACTGGTCCCTCGTGGGAATTGAACCCACAACCAGTTTCTCAGTCCGTTGATAACTAGGACATTTATCAAGCCCAAGTCTTGTCTCAGTTTATGGTGATTTGTCTCTAACTGATGGAAACCGTGCAGATGAAAGTGTACTTCGTTATTTCTAACAAACATATACTGAGTGTACAAAACATTAGGAGGAGACAGGTTAAAGAAGGATTTTTAAGCCTTGAGACAATTGAGACATGGATTGTGTCTGTGGTCCATTCAGATGGTGAATGGGCAAGAGAAACCATTGAAGTGCCTTTAAACGGGGTATGGTAGTAGGGGCCAGGTGCACCGGTTTGTGTCAAGAACTGCAACGCTGCTGGGTTTTTCACGCTCAACATTTTCCCATGTGTATCAAGATTGGTCCACCACCCAAAGGGCATCCAGTCAACTTGACACAACTGTGGAAAGCATTGGAGTCAACATGAGCCAGCATCCCTGTGGAACGCTTTTGACACCTTGTAGAGTCCAGGCCCCGACGAATTGAGGCTGTTATGAGGGCAAAATGTGGTGCAACTCAATATTAGGAAGGTGTTCTTAATGTTTGTTATACTCAGTGTATATTCGGTTATTATACTCAAGCCTGTGAGCCTGGGTCAGCATGACCTAAGCAGAAGTTTGTAGCAGGGGGAGAGGGCATTGCCATCTGTGTATTGTGGTATAAGGAAGAGAGCCTAGCCATGAGGAGTAAGGTAACCTTAATTGAAGTACAATGTTGGTGTTGTGATGATTATGTTTGGACCTGTAAAAATGTTCGTCAGAATGTTCCAGAACCAGAATGTATTAGAACTTCGCTAGAATGGACGTCAATGGAGGAGTGTCTCGGACACTGATTGGCCTCTACCAATAATCTTTAGTCATAGTTAGGGTTACAAAGGGAGGGTACGTTACCGGTAGCTTTCTAAGTTTACCAGTAAACTACCAGAATTTTGGAAACTTTCAGGATTTTATTAAATGTTCATAACATGTGAAGTGTATAAAATAATAAATTAAGATGATTTGAATAAACAAACTAGAATGACAAGAAAAAACATTATCCTAAATATAACCCATAACACCATTGGTGTTGAATAGGAGTGTATCAGTATAATATATCCTTTACATTTTTACATACTTTTATTTATTTTACTCTGTCAATATGTTTTTATTACACCAAACTGGTGGCAGCTGTGAAAAAAGTCAATAGTTGGAAGAGTTGCAGAGTGAATTGGAAATGATGTCATTGTTGATTAGATGCTTTTTTTTCATGAATCAGGCTGTTTTCTCGTGAATCATACTGTCTATCCACTAGAAACTCAAGGACAATATGGACACAGATAAAGATAAAGAAAAAATAAATATTGTGAGTGAAAACATTTTATAAAAATGATTCTGGTATAAATGATTGAAGTTACCATAGATTGCCATAGATTACCTGTTAATTACCAGGAACTGTACTGCAATAAATTACCGGTAGTTTTTCAACGCTAGTAATAATGATGTTATGAAACCAAAAAATATATAAGTATGTTGCTTGGTCTTTGAACATGTTCTAGCCATGCTCTGTGTTCCTGGATCCAGTGGACTGAAGAGACTTCTCGATTGTACTTAGACGTTGCCTGACTGATCCGTTTGACAAGCCCTGAATAGGTGAACGCAGTGATTTCCTACATGTACGCATCATCTGTGTGTGTTGCTAGGTGTTCTTGGCCGAGCTGAAGAGCAGCAGAGAGTTCTTTGCGGTGAAGGCTCTGAAGAAGGACGTGGTTCTGATGGATGATGATGTGGAGTGTACCATGGTGGAGAGGAGAGTCCTCTCCCTGGCCTGGGAACATCCCTTCCTCACACACCTCCACTGCACCTTCCAGACCACGGTAACACACACACATGCACTCAACACACACATGCACTCAACACACACACACACACACACACACACACACACACACACACACACACACACACACACACACACACACACACACACACACACACAGACAAACCACAGGTTTTGTTGATATGACTGTGTTGTGTGTGTGACAGGAGAACCTGTTCTTTGTGATGGAGTATCTGAACGGAGGTGACCTCATGTTCCACATCCAGAACTGTCACAAGTTTGACGTGCAGAGATCGACGTAAGTTAACCCGTACACACTACCAGGCTATGTCTACCAGACACACACACACACACACACACAACCTCCATTCTCTCCACCCAATCCCTCTCTCCTCACATCCCCTCTCTCCTCCCTCTGGCTGTAGGTTCTATGCTGCTGAGATTATCTGTGGGCTCCAGTTCCTCCACTCCAAAGGCATTGTCTATAGGGATCTGAAGCTGGACAACGTGTTGCTAGACTCAGAAGGCCATATAAAGATAGCAGACTTTGGGATGTGTAAGGAGAACATGGAGGGAGAAACGCGGACCTGCACCTTCTGTGGAACACCAGATTACATCGCCCCAGAGGTGACTGCATGTCCACCATCACTATAGGAATCTACACTCTTACTATCAGCATTGCAACCCTTAAAAGGTGTATAACCAATGGAAATGTTCCCTTAGGGAAGTAATGTTTCTCACACTCAATTCTGATCTCATTAATTTGTATCATTAATCAATTACATACCATCTCCGTCTAATGTACTGGTTTTAGATAAACATCATGAAGTGATGATGATGAGGAAGAGACGTCATGTTGAACTGAACAGTCATGGTTTTACAGATTCTGCTGGGGCAGAAGTACGGCAGCTCAGTGGACTGGTGGTCGTTCGGGGTCTTGCTGTACGAGATGCTGATTGGCCAGTCTCCATTCCATGGTCGCGATGAGGAGGAACTGTTCCAGTCCATCAGGACAGATGACCCCTGTTACCCCCGCTGGCTGGCCAAGGATGCACGAGACATCCTCATCAAGGTCTCACTCAATGCAACAACTTAGTCCACTCACTGCAATGCCACGACGAATGAACTACGGCAACGTTGTCCACTATGCACCAGATTACATACATCAACATGAATGATTGATGGTTGGGATGGATGTGACGTATACTGCGTGTGTCTGCGTGTGATTGGTTACCTTTCATGAGGGTGTTCTTGTGTCTTTTTCCCATTGGAGTGGAGGTTATGAACTTGGCGTCCTCTGTCCTGATGTGTGTGTGTGTGTGTGTGTGTGTGTGTGTGTGTGTGTGTGTGTGTGTGTGTGTGTGTGTGTGTGTGTGTGTGTATATATGGTATGTTTGTTTTACAGCTGTTTGTAAGGGAGCCGGAGAGGAGGCTGGGTGTGAAGGGGAACATCCGTCAACACTCCTTCTTCAAAGACACAGACTGGAACGCTCTGGAGAAACGAGAGGTGGCGCCGCCCTTCAGGCCAACTGTGGTACGTACATCCTCAGGCTGCGAGTGTGTGTGTTTGTTTACATCTGCATTTGTATGCATGTGTGTGTGCTCGCTGCGTGTGCGCTGTAACCTCTCCCCTCTCTCCTGTCCATGCAGAAATCCCCCAGTGACGTCAGTAACTTTGACAAGGAGTTTATCAATGAGAAACCCAGGTTGTCGTGTGCAGATCGTACCCTCATGAACAGTGTGGACCAAACCATGTTTAACAACTTCTCCTTCGTCAACCCAGCTGTGGGCCACATCAAAGGCCCCTGACCTGTGATAACCTTACAACAACCTACCAGCAACATATTCACAATCCATCAACAACCCACTGTACCAGCAACATATTCACAACCCATCTGTGACCTTCGGACGACCTATTCGCAACGCATCAATTACTCATTACGACAACACATCACAGACAGGAGTCAAGGACACTTACCTAACAGATCAATAACGTATCCACAACCTGTCAATAACATCTCACCTCTTTTATAGAGCCAAGGTTCACAGCAGTGGAGGCTGCTGAGGGGAGGAAGGCTCATAATAATGGCCAGAACAGAGCAAATGGAATGGTATCAAACACCTGCAAACCAGGTGTTTGATGTATTTGATACCATTCCACTGAACCCTCTCCAGTCATTACCACGAGCCAGTCCTCCCCAATTAAGGTGCCACCAACCTCCTGTGGTGTACAGACTACTGTAGGAGTCACTACCTGATTCCCCAGATTGTGTGGAATACTGAGAATGTTGTATTGTACTCATAACCTGTTATTCAATAGTGTCTGTTTTATCCCTGCACATAAGTGTCTGTTCAATCAAATGTAACCATTTCCTGGGACATTTTCTATTTAATTCTGAAAGTGTATCAGTAGTTTTATTAAATAGAGCTACGGTTAGTATATTAAAATGTGTTGTTTTGCCATTGTTATTGCTCAGATCCAGGTAGATTGTCACACTATCGGACGGTGGAGTGGTTGGTTTCAATGTACATGGATAAATGAATGGTTTATGTTTACATGATACTGTGTTTTATAATGGCCCTTCAGAGGCTTGTGACTAAGTTAAGTGACTAAGTTATTATAGAATCGAATGACATAGATGATGCCTAGATTCAGCAGTGATTGTTTGTTTTCATTCTGTACATTAAAATAAGATTTTTGTTAATGCATGTCCCATTACGTATTTGCATTCTAGCATGAGTTTGTGTCACAGAGTGCGAGAATGAGAATTTAGTTGAAGTACTAAAACCGCTATCTTCCTTCCTCTCTCTCTCTCTTCCTGCCTCTCTCTCTCTCTATCTCCCACTCTTTCCTTCCTGTGCCTCACCCTCTCAGAGACTAGAGTGACAAACTGGTCAAAGTTACCATTGCTCTTTCTGTCTGCAGTTGGGACCCTGGTGTTACGTTGTGATATAATGTATTATCATCTCACCAGATAGATAGATAGATAGATAGATAGATAGATAGAACAGTTCTGTGCATTCACAGGGCAGATCAATTAGCAGTGCCTTTTCTCTCCAGTGGGGGGCAGCATGGGGGTAGGCTGACTCGTTCACTCACCCACCTGTAGCCTACTATCTATGCATCTATGGCTCTATCCTCCCTCCCTAATGTTTGTTCCTTTTTCCGACAAATCTCTCTCTGCCTCACCCTGCCGCCTCACCATCCCTCTCCTCCTAGCGCTGTGGTACCCTGGGACAGACAGACTAATCTGAGAGCGAGCGATCCGTCACTGACACACTTATACACAGCAGCAAACTACTTCCTGCCACTGGCCCAGGTACAGTCGCCACTTGACAACCATGTCACACCAACGAGGGTAGAGATGAGGATGGCAGAGCATTTTAATGTAGAGCTCCAAGGTACTATCACATTTCAGGTAAGACCCAAATGCAGACTGTGTTATAGTAACACGTTTATTACAGCAACAGGGCAGGCAAACGACAGGTCAAGGCAGGCTGGGGTCGATAATCCAGAGTAGCAAAGGGACAGGACGGCAGGCAGGCTTAGGGTCAGATCAGGCAGAGGTCGGTAATCCAGAGTAGTGGGGCAATGGTACAGGACGTCAGCAGGCTCAGGGTCAGGTCAGGCAGAGGTCAGTAATCCAGAGTAGCAAAGGGACAGGACGGCAGGCAGGCTCAGGGTCAGGTCAGACAGAGGTCAGTAATCCAGAGTAGAGGGGCAATGGTACAGGACGTCAGCAGGCTCAGGCAAAAAAAGGTCAAAACTGGGGAAAAACAGGAAGAATCGATAGACGGGAACAGAGGGAAAACCACTGGTAGGCTTGACGAAACAAAACAAACTGGCAACAGACAAACAGAGAACACAGGTATACGTACCCAGGGGATAATGGGGAAAATGGGCGACACCTGGAGGGGGTGGAGACAAGCACAAGGACAGGTGAAACAGATCAGGGCGTGACAGGTACAAAGTAGTGAACAGAAGCTGGACTGTAAATTTAGATTAGAAATGTTTAGAAAGGTCTGCCCTTTGAAATAGTTTGATTAGATATTGTTTGTATAAGGTTATCAAACCGTTTGTATTTTCTGGAGCAGTGTTTCTGAAACTCTCCTGGAGTACCCACAGCCTGTCCACGTATTTCATGAATTCCAGAACTAACACAGCTGATTTAACTAATGAGGGGTCTGATGATTAGGTGACCATTTGAATCAGCTGTGTTAGTTCTGGAATACATTAATGAAGTGGACTGGCTGGGGTTACTCAAGGAGAGGTTTGGGCTGGAGGAGACCATTTGACTACATTCCCTGATAATTAAATCAACAAAGATGCATTTACACCCAGTGACCACTGGAGAGCAGTGTACTACCACATATCCCCTCAGTTCCTCACAGGAGACCCACAAGTCATGCAGCTAGCTGAGCTCACATGATGAATGCTGTGACTCAGTAAGTGACTCATAGCTGGAATGTTTTGAATGCTTGATGTTATCAGTGGACAGGACTACACGCTTTCACAGTCAAACGTCATGCATGTAATCTATGAATATAGAGTTATGTAAATGGCCCCGGGTGGCATTCGATGGCATTATGAATTATATATTATTTTGAAGGCATTATTGATTGAGTCCTATATCTATAATGTGACCGCCAGTCAGACAGTACGTATACTGTCTCATCACCACATAGGTCAATGCTCATCATCTATACACCTGTGCACACACGCACACGCGCACATACAGGTGGACTCTCACCTCTAGACAGGTGACACTGTCTGTCTGTCTGTCTGTCTGTCTGTCTGTCTGTCTGTCTGTCTGTCTGTCTGTCTGTCTGTCTGACCGAGTGACACTCTTATCTTATCTAAGTCATCCTCATGTGCACGTGGCATTATGCCAACAGAATAGTTACATACAACAGTCTCGTTGTGGCAATATAATCTGACCTACCTAAGAAGGTCATGGCTATATAAGGCAGGGAATCAGTCTGTGTTACCCCATCAGAAGACATATGTTAAGTAGTAGTGGACCGAGCCTATCTGGCTGAATGTGTGAGTTCTGACTCATTCCCAGACTTACTGTAAACACAGACAGGTCTGCTGATTGGACATTTACAGCTAACGGAAATTAATAATTCCACATACACATACACACCCCAACCAAAAAACACACACACACACACATGCATGAATATATGCACACACACACATGCTAAACATTGAGCCATTTAAAAATGGATTCCCCTGGTTTACCATTGAAACTCCTTGAGTGTGTGTGTGTTGTTGTGCTCCGTGGGTATTTAACTAGGCAAGTCAGTTAAGAACAAATTGTTATTTACAATGACGGCCTACCGGGGAACAGCGGGTTAACTGCCTTGTTCAGAACACGGAGTTTAACCTTGTCAGCTCGGTGATTCAATCTAGCAACCTCTCAGTTAATGGCCCAACGCTCTAACCACTAGGCTACCTAACATGACCCCTTTTTTACCATGCATCCTGTGACAAGGCCAGCTTCCTGGGGCAGTAAAGGAGCTAACGGGTTACAGCAGGTTTTGGGCCGTCGTGACATCTCCATAGGCCTTCTCTTACACTCACACAGGTGGGATTCATGCTTAGCTAGTTGGCATGACGGGAACTGAGGAAGAGGTATTGTGTAGTTAGGAGTTACATGAGTCAGGCTGACTTGGTGGGGGGGACAAGATAAAATGACAGAAGAGAGAGGTGGCACGATCACAGACCCCAGGGGCTGAACGAGAGAGAGAGAGAGACAGAGTGACACAGAAAGAAAGACAGAGAGAAAGAGGGAGAGAGATCAAAAGAGAGAGAGAGAGACAGAAAGAGAGAGAGAAAGACAGAAAGAGATACAGAGAGAGATAAAGAGAGACAGAGAGAGAGAAAGCAAGAGAGAGAGAGAGAGAGAGAGAGAGAGAGAGAGAAAGACAGAAAGAGATACAGAGAGAGATAAAGAGAGACAGAGAGAGAGAAAGCAAGAGAGAGAGAGAGAGAGAGACAGAGACAGAAAGAGAGAGAGAGACAGAGAGACAGAGAGAGAGAGAGAGAGAGAGAGAGACAGAGAGACAGAGAGAGAGAGAGAGAGAGACAGAGAGAGAGAGGGATGTCCTAAAATGTCACTACACTGTCATGAGATGTGTAGTGAAACACACACACACACACACACACACACACACACACACACACACACACACATAGGAGTACAGGCAGAGGACCTGATATTCTGGGATGATGTAACTTCAGTCCATACAGTAGTTATCAGGCTGTTTGAGAATGTGATGAAACTTCAGGACATCAGTGTTGTCTAAATCCCCTCTACTCAACACACACACACACACACACACACACACACACACATAGGAGTACAGGCAGAGGACCTGATATTCTGGGATGATGTAACTTCAGTCCATACAGTAGTTATCAGGCTGTTTGAGAATGTGATGAAACTTCAGGACATCAGTGTTGTCTAAATCCCCTCTACTCTACCACACACACACACACACACACACACACACACACACACACACACACACACAGGACATCAGTGTTGTCTAAATCCCCTCTACTCTACCTAACACAGCCCCATGGGAACATGGTGAAACAACACTGAGGGAACAGTCAGAAATCCGCAAGACCTCAGAAAACACACACATCAGCGTCAAATCCTATCAAATCAATCAAATGAATGTGCAGAGGTTCAAGGTATTTGATGTAGATATTGTACTGTATGTACATGAAGGCAGGGTAAAGTGACTAAGCAACAGGATAGATAGACTATAATAGTGAAATAAATGGTGGTTTATGTTCCATATGTTGGATCTGTTTTTTGTTTTTTAAATGTATTTTTTGTTGTCATTGGTCATAAAAAAATGTGTATATTCAAGACATATTTAACACTACAGACCAAACTAACATAATTATTACATATGAGACATGTCTTTTGAGTCATACTAGACAGAGAAAATGAATAAATAATAATAATAATAATAATAATAATAATAATAATAATAATGGAGAAGAGGACAAGGCAGTAATGTCAGCAATAGTTACAATTGAGTAGTAAGTAATAATAATCTTCATGATAAAAATGTCATTATAAACTGGGTGGTTCGAGCCCTGAATGCTGATTGGCTGACAGCTGTGGAATATCAGAACGTATAACCTAGGTATGACAAAACCTTCATTTTTACTGCTATAATTACGTTGGTAACCAGTTTATAAAAGCAATAAGGCACCTCAGGGGTTCGTGATATATGGCCAATATACCGCGGCTAAGAGCTGTGTCCAGGCACTCCGCATGGCATCGTGCATAAGAACAGCCCATAGCCGTGGTAAATTGGCCATATACAACACCTCTTCGGGCCTTATTACTTAAATAAAACAGAGACACAGGACAGTAAAATAAAAAGGAAGAAGAAAGACATGAGATCGGGGGGTATCAGAAAAAAGGGGGGTTTCTATAGGTGACCATGTATAAATAAATGTTTCACCGAGAAGTCTTAAAGCGTATTATTCTCTCCATTTCATACATCTCTTTGATTTTAGACAAACACTGTTTGTGGGATGGAGGGCTGGATTGAAGACACTTTATTGTGATGATTTTCACAGCTGCGGTTAGCAGAATTTGTAACAAAGAAATACTTGTGATACCAGCAGGTATAACACCCAATACAGCAGTCTTCAAATCCGCTGGGATTTTTGCCTCAAAAACTTTGCACAGGTCCCAGAAGTTGCTCAACTTTGGCCAGGTGCAAAAATATATGATGGTGGTTACCTTTTTGTTCTCCACACTACCTCGAGCACTCGCTGGTGCCGGTGATTCTGGATTTTGCTGTAAGTTTGGGGGTTGCGAAAAAATCTCGAACATTCCACTTAAATCCTCTCCAAGAGTTCGAATTTGTCACTTTGTGTGCTTCGGTACATATTACGGCCATTCTTGATCTGAGATAAGCTCCTGTATTTCTGTCTCCCTTTTAAAGTACAAAGAGTCATAATCATCCATTGAAACAAGGTTCAGGTACAAAAGGGAGATTCTGTTGGTGACACGCTCTTGATTTTGAGACCTCATCAGGAACAGTTCTAGTGTTTTCAAGTACTGGATGATGGCCCAATCTTTATGCTTCTCTAGAAAGTGTCTGGCTTGTTAGAATCTATTTAAAAAATCTGTCCTAGTGAGGCCGAACTCTTCTGTAAACTGCTGGAATGACTTTAATTGGTCTCTATGGAAAAGTTGGTGTATGAAAGATAGGTTAAATGCAGACCACCCTTTAAAACCTGAGTCCATCAGAGACGGTTCAAGGCCATGAATAAAAACCATAGAGCTAAGCTTTGAGAATAACGTTTGTATGTGGAATGTTTTCTGAACTGTTCTCCAAATCTTAATTGTGAAGTGAGGCCAGGTGCTTATCGCATGTTGACTGATATCAAATCAGAAAATGGTAGAGCTGCCAGGGGTATTGAAGTACAAAAGTACTTCTCCGTGTTGAGCCACATCACGACCCACTGTCATCAACAAGCCAGGTTGTCAATGGTTTAAGTTGAGCTGCCCAACAGGAAAACTTAAGGTTGGGCACAGCTAGGCCACCTGACTCTTCAGAGAGTTGAAGTGTTTTTACAATTGCACTCTTGGACGTTTTCCTCGCCAAATAAAACGGGAGATCAATCGGTTCAGGGGGTCAAAAGTAGAGGTAGCTATAGGGATAGGTAACATCTGAAATGGGTACAGTAATCTTGGCAGGATGTCCAATTGGACTGATTCTACTCTCTCCATGAGAGAGAGAGGCAGGATGTTCATTTGGACTGATTCTACTCTCTCCGTGAGAGAGAGAGAGAGAGAGAGAGAGAGAGAGAGAGAGAGGAGAGAGGCAGAATGTTCCGTCTGTCCATATCCGCTCTACTTCTATTGATAAGTTTAATGCCATTTATCTAGATCAGCAGGTATGGTAATTCATACATATTTAATACCACAGTCTGGCCATATCCACTCTACTTCTATTGATAAGTTTAATGTCATTTATCTAGATCAGCAGGTATGGTAATTCATACATATTTAATACCACTGTCTGGCCATATCCACTCTACTTCTATTGATAAGTTTAATACCATTTATCTAGATCAGCAGGTATGGTAATTCATACATATTTAATACCACAGTCTGGCCATATCCACTCTACTTCTATTGATAAGTTTAATACCATTTATCTAGATCAGCAGGTATGGTAATTCATACATATTTAATACCACAGTCTGGCCATATCCACTCTACTTCTATTGATAAGTTTAATACCATTTATCTAGATCAGCAGGTATGGTAATTCATACATATTTAATACCACAGTCTGGCCATATCCACTCTACTTCTATTGATAAGTTTAATGTCATTTATCTAGATCAGCAGGTATGGTAATTCATACATATTTAATACCACAGTCTGGCCATATCCACTCTACTTCTATTGATAAGTTTAATGTCATTTATCTAGATCAGCAGGTATGGTAATTCATACATATTTAATACCACTGTCTGGCCATATCCACTCTACTTCTATTGATAAGTTTAATACCATTTATCTAGATCAGCAGGTATGGTAATTCATACATATTTAATACCACTGTCTGGCCATATCCACTCTACTTCTATTGATAAGTTTAATACCATTTATCTAGATCAGCAGGTATGGTAATTCATACATATTTAATACCACAGTCTGGCCATATCCACTCTACTTCTATTGATAAGTTTAATATCATTTATCTAGATCAGCAGGTATGGTAATTCATACATATTTAATACCACTGTCTGGCCATATCCACTCTACTTCTATTGATAAGTTTAATACCATTTATCTAGATCAGCAGGTATGGTAATTCATTCATATTTAATACTACAGTCTGGCCATATCCACTCTACTTCTATTGACAAGTTTAATGTCATTTATCTAGATCAGCAGGTATGGTAATTCATACATATTTAATACCACAGTCTGGCCATTTAAAGGACAGCAAGGCCTTTGCTTGCTGTGACATTTCGCCTCCTATTTCCTATTTTCTGTTTTGTCAACATTGGCTTTGTACCCTGAGTAATGACCAAACAATGTAATAATCTCCATGAGACATGGGATAGATGCCTGTGGCTCAGATAAATAGAGGAGAACGTCATCTTCATATAGTGAAACCTTGTGTTCCTCTCCACCGATCTTAATACCTTTAATATTCTCTTCATCCCTTTTCAGGTTGGATCTGTTTGATACATACTGTTCCATTTATTCCAGTCCAGCCATTACAATGAACCTGTCCTCCTATAGCTCCTTCCACCAGCCTCCACTGGTAGGTGTGTGTATATGTGTGGACATGTTTAACTATACTTGTGGGGACCAGAAATCCCCAAAAGAATAGTAAACACATTTTTGGGGGGGACCAACTGGGGACATTTTGTTAGTCCCCACAAGAAAAAATGCTATTTTTTCGGGGTTTAGGGTTAAGGTTAGAATTAATGTCTGTGTTAGAATTAGGGTTAAGGGTTAAGGGTTAAAGGTTAGGAGTTAGAGTTAGGAGTTAGGGTTAGGTTTAGGGTTAAGGTTAGGTTTTGGGGTTAAGGTTAAGGTTAGGTTTTGGGGTTAAGGTTACGGTTAGGGTTAAGGTTAGGGTTAGAGGTTAGGGAAAATATAATTGTGAATGGGAATCAATTGTGTGTCCCCACAAGGTTAGTTAAACAAGACTGTCTGGTTTTGTGTGAGAGTACCAGTATAGTGTGTGTGACTGAGTGTATATACTGTACAATGTGTATATATAGTTTTGTGAGGGTGCATAGGGTCAATGCAGATAGTCTGGGTAACCATTTATTTAACTCTTTAGCCTTATTTAACCATTTATTTAACTCTTTAGCCTTATTTAACCATTTATTCAACTCTTTAGCAGTCTTACGGCTATTTTAGCCAGCCAGATCGCTCAAGATTGACTTCGGAGTTGGACGTTTTCAATCCCAGTGGTAGGCACTTGTTTATTATGGTTTTGTTTTAACCCTATCCCAAACCTTAACCCTTAACTTAACCATTCAGAATGAATGCCTAACTTAATGTTTTAACCCTATCCAAAACCTTAACCCTTAACCTAAAACGTGGTAATTGGTGGATGAAGTCTCTTGTCTTATCCGGTGTCCTGTGTTAATTTAAGTATGTTCCCTCTAACTCTCTCTTTCTCTTTTTTCTCTTGGAAGACCTGAGCCCTAGGACCATGCCTCAGGACCACCTGGCCCGATGACTCCTTGCTGTCCCTAGTCCACCTGGTCGTGCTGCTGCTCCAGTTTCAACTGTTCTGCCTGCGGCTAGGGAACCCTGACCTGTTCACCGGACGTGCTACCTGTCCCAGACCTGCTGTTTTCAACTCTCTCTCTTTACCGCACCTGCTGTCTATAACTCTGAATGATCGGCTATAAAGCCAACTGACATTTACTCCTGAGGTGCTGACCTGTTCCATCCTCTACAACCACTGTGATTATTATTATTTTACCCTACTGGTCATCTATGAACATTTGAACATCTTGGCCATATACTGTTATAATCTCCACTCGGCACAGCCAGAAGAGGACTGGCCAACCCTCATAACCTGGTTCCTCTATAAATGTATTCCTAGGTTCCGGCCTTTCTATGGAGTTGTTGCTAGCCACCGTGCTTCTACATCTCCATTGCTTGCTGTTTGGGGTTTTAGGCTGGGGATCTGTATAGCACTTTTTATAGCTGATGTAAAAAGGGCTTTATAAATACATTTGATTGATTGATTGGATCAACGTAGAAATGTAACGTTTGGAGAAAATTGGCAAAATGTCTCATTCTGCAGTGAGACTGTGAGAGCTTGTTGGTTAGGGGGTAGAAGTTGTAGATGCTCTGGCACCGTTTACCAGGCGGTAGCAGAGTGAACAGTCTATGGCTTTGGTGGATGAAGACTTTTTCTGGCTTTTCTCTAACACCGTCTTATATGAGGTCCTGGATGTCAAGGAGCTTGGCCCCACTGATGTACTGGGCCGACACACCACCCTCTGTAGAACCTTGCAGTTGATGGGGTTGCATTTGGCAGACAAAGCGCAGATGCAGCCAGTCAAGGTGTTCTCGATGGTGCAGCTGTAGGCATGTAAACACACAGGCACACACCTACTATGTCATTCCGTTGTGGTAATGTGAAATCTCGAATTAGGAAGAAGTTGAGTAAGAAGTATGTTTTTTCTCAGGGTGATATAAAGTTACTGTTGCAACATGGGAACTTGCTTAATAGATTTCTTTACCCTTTATTGTTTAGATTTATTGCACAACATGTGTTGTTCTGTTTTAATCTAAGGAACCTCAGATGTGTACGCAATACAGGGTTAGGTTGGTTAATTACACTGTCAATGGAGAGCTTCATGTTAAACGTAAGGGCAGGGCGTTGTCCAAATATATACAGAGTGGACAAAACATTAGGAACACCTGCTTTTTCCATGACATAGACTGACCAGGTGAATCCAGGTGAAAGCTATGATCCCTTATTGATGTCATCTGTTAAATCCACTTCAATCAGTGTAGATGAAGGGGAGGAGAGGGTTTGAATAAGTATTTTTAAGCCTTGAGATATGGATTGTGTGTAAAGGGTGCGTGCTGGTGGCAGAGATGTCAGGCGCAGGAGAGTGAACTTGGTATGAAGAGAGCAGTTTAATAAATGCTAAAAAAAACTCTGAAAACCAAAATATACAAAAAAATATATAAGAGGGTACAAAACCCGTCGCCCACCAGAACATACTTGCACAACAACATACAACAAACAATCACGACAAGGACATGAGGGGAAACAGAGGGTTAAATACACAACATGTAATTGATGGAATTGAAACCAGGTGTGATGGAAGACAAGACAAAACCAATGGAAAATGAAAAATGGATCAGCGATGGCTAGAAGGTCGGTGACGTCGACGGCCGAACACCGCCCGAACAAGGAGAGGGACCAACTTCGGCGGAAGTCGTGACATTGTGTATGTATGCCATTCAGTGCCTTTGAACGGGGTATGGTAGTAGGTGCCAGGCACACCGGTTTGAGTGTGTCAAGATCTGCAACACTGCTGGGTTTTTCACGCTCAACAGTATCCCGTGTGTATCAAGAATGGTCCACCACCCAAAGGACATCCAGCCAACGGCAGGCCAATGGTCAAAAACGGGTCATTGATGAAAGAGGACAATAGAGCCTGACACGAACTGTGCAGAGCAACAGACTGGCTGCAGTTAGTCAACTGACAGTCCAGTACAATACTGCTGCCCAAAGACCCATAAAAGAATGCACAACTTGTCGTACCTTGATACGAATGGGGTTTGGCAGCTGACGACCTTACAGTGTTCCACTTCTTTCAGCATAAAACAAGAAACTGCGGTTGCAGTGGGCTAAGGAATGAAAACACTGGACACTGGAAAATTAGAACATTCCCTGGTCTATTGAATCCCGATTCCTGCTGTTTCGTACTGATGGGAGGACTAGGGTATGAAGAAAACCGTATGAGTACATGCATCCATCATGCCGCATGTCAACATTGCAGGCTGTGGTGTGATGGTGTGTGGGGTGTTTTTTAATGGCACACATTGGGCCCCTTGATAAAAGGGGAGCAACGTTTGAATGCCACAGGATATCTGAACCTCATTGCCAGTCAGGTGTATATCTTCATGGCAGCAGTGCATCTCTGCGAATCAATTTTTTTGACCTGGATAATGCCCCATTGCCACAAGGCTAGGATTGTCCAGGAATGGTTCCACGAACACGACTGTGAATTCAGCTTACTGCAGTGGCCTGCCCATTCACCAGATTTCAATCCAATTCAGCATATGTGGGATGAGATGGAATGAGTTATTCAGAGTAGAGGTCCACTACCAGTCAACTTGACACAACTGTGGGAAGCATTGGAGTCAACATGGACCAGCATCCCTGTGGAACGCTTTCGACACCTTATAGAGTCCATACCCCGATGCATTGAGGCTGTTCTGAGGGCAAAAGTGGGTGGAACTCAATATTAGGAAGATGTTCCTAATGTTTTGTACACTCAGTGTATGTGCATCGTGCACAAACGTACTGCAAAGTCATCATCTGAACTGTGTTATTCTGGACAGAGTGTTTGTAAGGCGTATATGGGTCAAGGAGGCCAAAAGGAGACATATTTTATTATTGCATATTATAAAAGTGATATAACACCATATTACTTATATTGATGGTTAACTGCCACACTTTACTCACATTTCTGTGTTGACATGCAGACACACACACACGCAGGAGTACAGGCAGAGGACCTGATATTCCGGCTGTTTGAGAATGTGATGAAACTTCCGGACATCAGTGTTGTCTAAATCCCCTCTACTCTATCTAACACACACACACACACACACACACACACACACACACACACACACACACACACAGACACACCCACACACACACACACACACATCAGTGTTGTCTAAATCCACTCTACCTAACACACACACACACACACACGTAGCTATGTTATTCTGGTGTGATAATGTGATATCAGGAATTTGTAAGAAGTGGAGTTAGGAGTATGTGTTTTTCTCGGGGTGATAGAAAGTCACTGTTGCAAAATGGGAACTTACGTAATAGATTACTTTACCCTTTATTGCTTAGATTTATTGCACAACATGTGTTGTTCTGTTTTAATCTAAGGAACCGCAGATGTGTACGCAATACAGGGTTAGGTTGATGAATTACACTGTCAATAGTCATGCTGTGCGTGATGCACATATACATGAGCAACGTCCACAAACGTACTGCAAATGAATCATCTGAACTGTGTTATTCAGGACAGTGTTTGTAAGGTCACATATGGGTCAAGGAGGACAGAAGGAGACATTTATTTTATTATTGTGTTTGTTATATATTATAAAAGTGATACAACACCATATTACTTATTGTCCTTGATCATTGTCACGTATAAAACGGATAGTTTGGATCCTGGACGCTGAAACATAGTTCAAATCTCATTTCATAACCAAATTACAGCTGATAGTTTAAATAGTTTGAAAACCAGTCACATAACACAGTCAGTCATAATTGTGACCTGGACCCTCCTCTAGGGCTGTCCAAGCATAGTTGGCCAGCACAGGGATCTTGTGATGTAAGAGATTCATTTGCTGTGATCCACTGGGTCCAAACCTGCTGGCCACTGATATGTTTTCTGTCTGTGCTTCCAGTTGAACTCTCATCAGCTCCTCTCCTCATTCAGAATACTGTTCAGAGAGTCTATACACACTGAAGTTAAGCTCTCACAATTATTCCCTCCATCTCCTCCTGCCTTTTTAGAAAACAACAATTCCCTCCCATTTCCTCCTCTCTCTTTCTTTCTATACTTGGACCACACGGGTAAATAGTCTGTTTTTGTCCCTCTTCTACCCACTTGTTCTGACATAGTGTCTGCCTGAGTGAGACACCAAGCTTTGTAGCAGGTAGACAGTGGGTATGAAGTGTGTGTGTGTGTGTGTGTGTGTGTGTGTGTGTGTGTGTGTGTGTGTGTGTGTGTGTGTGTGTGTGTGTGTGTGTGTGTGTGTGTGTGTGTGTGTGTGTGTGTGTGTGTGTGTGTGTGTGTGTGTGTGTGTGTGTGTGTGTGTGTGTGTGTGTGTGTGTGTGCGTGCGTATGGGAGACATGACTCCTCACCAGATGCACACAGTACAATGCAGCCTTGTTTACCAGGGGACTAAACTCAGGGGAAATCTCCATAGTTGTTACTGCCGGGCCTCTGACCACTGCTGCTGCTACTGCTACTACTATATCACACACACACAGACTAGAGACCATTCAGAGAGTTCACAGGAAATGTAAGTGGTTTTTTGCGGGCAACTGGGGACCAGGGTCCGCTATGAGAACACGCTTTCGAAACGAGAAACTGTCCTTCTATGTCTGTCTGTCTCACATGTTCACTGGAAAATACTCACTCCTACCGCTCTTCTCATATAAAACATTGATGCCCTGTGTCTCACTGACTGGACAGTATGACAGCTCACATCCCTACTGGACAGTATGAAAGCTCACATCCCTACTGGACAGTATGAAAGCTCACATCCCTACTGGACAGTATGAAAGCTCACATCTCTACTGGACAGTATGAAAGCTCACATCCCTACTGGACAGTATGAAAGCTCACATCCCTACTGGACAGTATGAAAGCTCACATCCCTACTGGACAGTATGAAAGCTCACATCCCTACTGGACAGTATGAAAGCTCACAACTCTATCGTAACCTTTCTTCTACTCAATCATCTGATCTGTGTAGTTTACCTTAGCAGATCAATGTAGTTACCTTCCAATGGTAATATAATATAGGTCAGACGATACCACCATATAGACAGGGTGGGTTACATTCAATGGTTGAAGGTACAAACACGCCTTCACACCTGCCTGGCATAGGTGAGGGTAGACAGGTCACCTTATGTGAGTAAGTGTGTCAGTTGACCATTAATGTGGATGAAAGGTGACTGGTGTGTGTGTGTGTGTGTGTGTGTGTGTGTGTGTGTGTGTGTGTGTGTGTGTGTGTGTGTGTGTGTGTGTGTGTGTGTGTGTGTGTGTGTGTGTGTGTGTGTGTGTGTGTGTGTGTGTGTGTGTGTGTGTGTGTGTGTGTGTGTGTGTGTGTGTGTGTGTGTGTGTGTGTGTGTGTGTGTGTGTGTGTGTGTGTGTGTGTGTGTGTGTGTGTGTGTGTGTGTGTGTGTGTGTGTGTGTGTGTGTGTGTGTGTGTGTGTGTGTGTGTGTGTGTGTGTGTACAATAGGTGTTTGGGTGGGTGTATGTGTGTGAAGGTGCAGGTGCAGGTCACTCATGGGAGATATGGGTCATATGTTGATTCTGTTGCTGGGTAAATGGTATCTGGGGATACTGGTCTCTCAGTCCACCAACCCCATTCCATCTGTCACTGGGGAGTGAAGTGGAGCAGAGAGAACGAGAGGGCTGGGGGCAGCCTGGATCATGAGTCTGACTGGTTTCTCATGAGGCCAGACAGGCTGAAGGAGTCGGAAGCTGTAATGTTCAGATACAGCGGTGAGAGAGAAGATACTACTGTAGTCAGCCTACTGGAACAGTAGTGTTGGAACATACTTTCACACAGCCATCCTGAGTCGTGCCCCTCAACGGGATGTGAGTGAACTCACGTCCACCTAAATACCCCACCCTCCTTCTAATCCTCTCCCTCTCTATTTCCTCATCCTCACTATTGAGCCTGACCCACTCAGGGGTACGTGAGCCTCCATCGTGATTTTATAATTATAATTTTATAATCCCGGAGAGCGATGTAAAGTGATGTGTGGAGGCTCACGTGCCCCTGAGTGGGTCAGGCTCAATAGTGGAGAGGGAGGGAGAGGAGAGGAGATGTCAAATTAAAATGATTGAGGCTTAAAAGTCTGAAAGGGGAATTGGTGGAGACTAGAGCGTATTTCCTGGAGAGGAAAGGAACATGCACACTCACATGTACACACAGGGTGATGCCATCTGTACCAGTGCCAGTTGGCATTGCTGTGTCCTCTGCAGCAATCCTGTTAGCCCTCAGCAAGCTTTAACCCATTTACTGTAGTCAGGGAGGCCCAGATTATACCTCCATTTTATAACCCCCTTAAGCTTGTACACCAAATATGTCAGACTGACTGTACTCTAACTTCCCCTCGACAACAATCCTTCCCAGCCCATCTGGCAGTTTCAGCTTGGTCATCATGACTAGAGGCTGTCGTAACTTGAAACACTGCCTTTTGTTTCTTTAGTGGAAATACCAACACAGTCACAGGAAATACTGAAACAGTCACAGGAAATACTGAAACAGTTGGAACCAATTCTTATACAGCAGAACAGCTTGTCTATCTATCTGCCTATTCATCTGTATTTTCCTGACTCCAGTATTGTCCAATGAGGGAAAAATATAGAGACACCAGAAAGACACAACCCCTCGGTTTGTAATTAAACAGCCTACTCTTAGGGCCTCCCGATTGGCGCAGCGGCCTAAGGCACTGCATCGCCATGCTTGAGGCATCACTACAGACCCAGGTTTGATCCCAGGCTATGTCACAGCCAGCCGTGACCGCGAGACCCATGAGGTGGTGTACAATTGACCCAGCATCGTCCGGGTTTGGCTGGCTGAGATTTTCTGTTTCAGTGTTTCCATTCATTCTGAAAATCTCCCCATCAATGACAAAGAGGAGTGGCTCTTTTGAAATGTCTCTCATTTCATTTCCTTTTAGGGTTACAGGGGTAGGCCGTCATTGTAAATAAGAATTTGTTCTTAACTGACTTGCATAGTTAAATTAAGGTTTAAAATAAGAAATTATTACAGACAGGCGGCGCACAATTGGCCCAACGTTGTCCGGGTTAGGGGAGGGCAGGGATTTTCCTCGTACTATCGCCCTCTAGCAACTCCTTGTGGTGGGCCGGGAACCTGCAAGCTGACCTTTGACAGTGTTTCCTCCGACACATGTGGCACATGTGGTGTGGCTGTAACTACCAATTCGATATCCCAACATTGGGGAGAAAAAGGGGTAAAAAATATATAAATGAATAAATTAAACCAGCCTATTCTTTCTTCGTTAGGGTAAGGTAAGGTCCATTCTGTCAGCTCTGCTGTATTCAAGCCCCAGTGAATGAATACTCCCCCACTGCACAGACATCAATTAAATGTCTATTCCACGTTGGTTCAACACAATTTCATTGAAATTAGGTGGAAACAACATTGATTCAACCAGTGTGTGCCCAATGGGCCCATTCCGTTCACTCTGAAAATCTCTCTATCAATGACCCCCAGACAAAGAGAGAGGGATGGAATCTCCCCGTCAATGACCCCCAGACAAAGAGAGAGGGATGGAATCTCCCCATCAATGACCCCCAGACAAAGAGAGAGGGATGGAATCTCCCCGTCAATGACCCCCAGACAAAGAGAGAGGGATGGAATCTCCCCGTCAATGACCCCCAGACAAAGGGAGATGGATGGAATCTCCCCGTCAATGACCCCCAGACAAAGAGAGAGGGATGGAATCTCCCCGTCAATGACCCCTAGACAAAGAGAAAGGGATGGAATCTCCCCGTCAATGACCCCCAGACAAAGGTAGATGGATGGAATCTCCCCGTCAATGACCCCCAGACAAAGAGAGAGGGATGGAATCTCCCCGTCAATGACCCCCAGACAAAGGGAGAGGGATGGAATCTCCCCGTCAATGACCCCCAGACAAAGGGAGAGGGATGGAATCTCCTCGTCAATGACCCACAGACAAAGGGAGAGGGATGGAATCTATCCGTCAATGACCCCCAGACAAAGGGAGAGGGATGGAATCTCCCCGTCAATGACCCCCAGACAAAGGGAGAGGGATGGAATCTATCCGTCAATGACCCCCAGACAAAGGGAGAGGGATGGAATCTATCCGTCAATGACCCCCAGACAAAGGGAGAGGGATGGAATCTATCCGTCAATGACCCCCAGACAAAGAGAGAGGGATGGAATCTATCCGTCAATGACCCCCAGACAAAGAGAGAGGGATGGAATCTCCCCATCAATGACCCCCAGACAAAGAGAGAGGGATGGAATCTCCCCGTCAATGACCCCCAGACAAAGAGAGAGGGATGGAATCTCCCTGTCAATGACCCCCAGACAAAGAGAGAGGGATGGAATCTCCCCGTCAATGACCCCCAGACAAAGGGAGATGGATGGAATCTCCCCGTCAATGACCCCCAGACAAAGAGAGAGGGATGGAATCTCCCCGTCAATGACCCCTAGACAAAGAGAAAGGGATGGAATCTCCCCGTAAATGACCCCCAGACAAAGGTAGATGGATGGAATCTCCCCGTCAATGACCCCCAGACAAAGAGAGAGGGATGGAATCTCCCCGTCAATGACCCCCAGACAAAGGGAGAGGGATGGAATCTCCCCGTCAATGACCCCCAGACAAAGGGAGAGGGATGGAATCTCCTCGTCAATGACCCCCAGACAAAGGGAGAGGGATGGAATCTATCCGTCAATGACCCCCAGACAAAGGGAGAGGGATGGAATCTCCCCGTCAATGACCCCCAGACAAAGGGAGAGGGATGGAATCTATCCGTCAATGACCCCCAGACAAAGGGAGAGGGATGGAATCTCCCCATCAATGACCCCCACACAAAGAGAGGGATGGAATCCATCCGTCAATGACCCGCAGACAAAGGGAGAGGGATGGAATCTATCCGTCAATGACCCCCAGACAAAGAGAGAGGGATGGAATCTATCCGTCAATGACCCGCAGACAAAGGGAGAGGGATGGAATCTATCCGTCAATGACCCCCAGACAAAGAGAGAGGGATGAAATCTCCCCGTCAATGACCCCCAGACAAAGGGAGAGGGATGGAATCTATCCGTCAATGACCCCCAGACAAAGGGAGAGGGATGGAATCTATCCGTCAATGACCCCCAGACAAAGGGAGAGGGATGGAATCTATCCGTCAATGACCCCCAGACAAAGAGAGAGGGATGGAATCTATCCGTCAATGACCCCCAGACAAAGGGAGAGGGATGGAATCTATCCGTCAATGACCCCCAGACAAAGAGAGAGGGATGGAATCTATCCGTCAATGACCCCCAGACAAAGAGAGAGGGATGGAATCTATCCGTCAATGACCCCCAGACAAAGGGAGATGGATGGAATCTATCCGTCAATGACCCCCAGACAAAGGGAGAGGGATGGAATCTATCCGTCAATGACCCCCAGACAAAGGGAGAGGGATGGAATCTCCCCGTCAATGACCCCCAGACAAAGGGAGAGGAATGGAATCTCCCCGTCAATGACCCACAGACAAAGGGAGAGGGATGGAATCTCCTCGTCAATGACCCCCAGACAAAGGGAGAGGGATGGAATCTATCCGTCAATGACCCCCAGACAAAGGGAGAGGGATGGAATCTCCCCGTCAATGACCCCCAGACAAAGGGAGAGGGATGGAATCTATCCGTCAATGACCCCCAGACAAAGGGAGAGGGATGGAATCTCCCCGTCAATGACCCCCACACAAAGAGAGAGGGATGGAATCTATCCGTCAATGACCCGCAGACAAAGGGAGAGGGATGGAATCTATCCGTCAATGACCCCCAGACAAAGAGAGAGGGATGGAATCTATCCGTCAATGACCCACAGACAAAGGGAGAGGGATGGAATCTATCCGTCAATGACCCCCAGACAAAGAGAGAGGGATGGAATCTCCCCGTCAATGACCCCCAGACAAAGGGAGAGGGATGGAATCTATCCGTCAATGACCCCCAGACAAAGGGAGAGGGATGGAATCTATCCGTCAATGACCCCCAGACAAAGGGAGAGGGATGGAATCTATCCGTCAATGACCCCCAGACAAAGGGAGAGGGATGGAATCTATCCGTCAATGACCCCCAGACAAAGAGAGAGGATGGAATCTATCCGTCAATGACCCCCAGACAAAGAGAGGGATGGAATCTATCCGTCAATGACCCCCAGACAAGGGAGATGGATGGAATCTATCCGTCAATGACCCCCAGACAAAGGGAGAGGGATGGAATCTATCCGTCAATGACCCCAGACAAAGGGAGAGGGATGGAATCTCCCCGTCAATGACCCCAGACAAAGGGAGAGGGATGGAATCTATCCGTCAATGACCCCCAGACAAAGGGAGGGATGGAATCTCCCCGTCAATGACCCCCAGACAAAGGGAGAGGGATGGAACAATGACCCCCAGACAAAGGGAGAGGGATGGAATCTATCCGTCAATGACCCCCAGACAAAGGGAGAGGGATGGAATCTCCCGTCAATGACCCCAGACAAAGGGAGAGGGATGGAATCTATCCGTCAATGACCCCAGACAAAGGGAGAGGGATGGAATCCCCATCAATGACCCCCACACAAAGGGAGAGGATGGAATCATCCGTCAATGACCCCCAGACAAAGGGAGAGGATGGAATCTATCCGTCAATGACCCCCAGACAAAGGGAGAGGGATGGAATCTATCCGTCAATGACCCCAGACAAAGGGAGAGGGATGGAATCTATCCGTCAATGACCCCCAGACAAAGAGAGAGGGATGGAATCTATCCGTCAATGACCCCCAGACAAAGGGAGAGGGATGGAATCTATCCGTCAATGACCCCCAGACAAAGGGAGATGGATGGAATCTATCCGTCAATGACCCCCAGACAAAGGGAGAGGGATGGAATCTATCGTCAATGACCCCCAGACAAAGGGAGAGGATGGAATCTATCCGTCAATGACCCCCAGACAAAGGGAGAGGGATGGAATCTATCCGTCAATGAACCCCAGACAAAGAGAGAGGGATGGAATCTCCCGTCAATGACCCCCAGACAAAGGGAGAGGGATGGAATCTATCCGTCAATGACCCCCAGACAAAGGGAGAGGGATGGAATCTATCCGTCAATGACCCCCAGACAAAGGGAGAGGGATGGAATCTATCCGTCAATGACCCCAGACAAGGGAGAGGATGGAATCTCCCCGTCAATGACCCCACACAAAAGAGAGGGATGGAATCTATCCGTCAATGACCCGCAGACAAAGGGAGAGGGATGGAATCTCCCCGTCAATGACCCCAGACAAAGAGAGAGGGATGGAATCTATCCGTCAATGACCCCCAGACAAAGGGAGAGGGATGGAATCTATCCGTCAATGACCCCAGACAAAGGGAGAGGGATGGAATCTCCCGTCAATGACCCCAGACAAAGGGAGAGGGATGGAATCTATCCGTCAATGACCCCCAGACAAAGGGAGAGGGATGGAATCTATCCGTCAATGACCCCCAGACAAAGAGAGGGATGGAATCTATCCGTCAATGACCCCAGACAAAGGGAGAGGGATGGAATCTATCCGTCAATGACCCCAGACAAAGGGAGAGGGATGGATCTAAATGACCCCCAGACAAAAGAGAGGATGGAATCTATCCGTCAATGACCCCAGACAAAGGGAGAGGATGGAATCTATCCGTCAATGACCCCCAGACAAAGGGAGAGGGATGGAATCTATCCGTCAATGACCCCCAGACAAAGGGAGAGGGATGGAATCTATCCGTCAATGACCCCCAGACAAAGGGAGAGGGATGGAATCTATCCGTCAATGACCCCCAGACAAAGGGAGAGGGATGGAATCTATCCGTCAATGACCCCAGACAAAGAGAGAGGGATGGAATCTATCCGTCAATGACCCCAGACAAAGGGAGAGGGATGGAATCTATCCGTCAATGACCCCCAGACAAAGGGAGAGGGATGGAATCTATCCGTCAATGACCCCCAGACAAAGGGAGAGGATGGAATCTATCCGTCAATGACCCCCAGACAAAGGGAGAGGATGGAATCTATCCGTCAATGACCCCCAGACAAAGGGAGAGGGATGGAATCTATCCGTCAATGACCCCAGACAAAGGGAGGGATGGAATCTATCCGTCAATGACCCCCAGACAAAGGGAGAGGGATGGAATCTATCCGTCAATGACCCCCAGACAAAGGGAGAGGGATGGAATCTATCCGTCAATGACCCCCAGACAAAGGGAGAGGATGGAATCTCCCCGTCAATGACCCCCAGACAAAGGGAGAGGGATGGAATCTATCCGTCAATGACCCCCAGACAAAGGGAGAGGGATGGAATCTATCCGTCAATGACCCCCAGACAAAGAGAGATGGGATGGAGGATCTATCCGTCAATGACCCCCAGACCCCAGACAAAGGGAGAGGATGGAATCTCCCCGTCAATGACCCCCATGGACAAAGAGAGAGGGATGGAATCTATCCGTCAATGACCCCAGACAAAGGGAGAGGGATGGAATCTATCCGTCAATGACCCCCAGACAAAGGGAGAGGGATGGAATCTATCCGTCAATGACCCCCAGACAAAGGAGAGGGATGGAATCTATCCGTCAATGACCCCCAGACAAAGGGAGAGGGATGGAATCTATCCGTCAATGACCCCCAGACAAAGGGAGAGGGATGGAATCTATCCGTCAATGACCCCAGACAAAGGGAGAGGGATGGAATCTATCCGTCAATGACCCCCAGACAAAGGGAGAGGGATGGAATCTATCCGTCAATGACCCCCAGACAAAGGGAGAGGGATGGAATCTATCCGTCAATGACCCCCAGACAAAGAGAGAGGGATGGAATCTATCCGTCAATGACCCCAGACAAAGGGAGAGGGATGGAATCTCCCGTCAATGACCCCCAGACAAAGGGAGAGGGATGGAATCTATCCGTCAATGACCCCCAGACAAAGGGAGAGGGATGGAATCTATCCGTCAATGACCCCAGACAAAGGGAGAGGGATGGAATCTATCCGTCAATGACCCCCAGACAAAGGGAGAGGGATGGAATCTCCCCGTCAATGACCCCCACACAAAGAGAGAGGGATGGAATCTATCCGTCAATGACCCCAGACAAAGGGAGGGATGGAATCTATCCGTCAATGACCCCCAGACAAAGGGAGAGGGATGGAATCTATCCGTCAATGACCCCCAGACAAAGGGAGAGGGATGGAATCTATCCGTCAATGACCCCAGACAAAGAGAGAGGGATGGAATCTATCCGTCAATGACCCCCAGACAAGGGAGAGGGATGGAATCTATCCGTCAATGACCCCAGACAAAGGGAGAGGGATGGAATCTCCATCCCGTCAATGACCCCAGACAAAGGGAGAGGGATGGAATCTATCCGTCAATGACCCCAGACAAAGGGAGAGGGATGGAATCTATCCGTCAATGACCCCCAGACAAAGGGAGAGGGATGGAATCTATCCGTCAATGACCCCCAGACAAAGAGAGGGATGGAATCTATCTGTCAATGACCCCCAGACAAAGGGAGAGGGATGGAATCTATCCGTCAATGACCCCCAGACAAAGGGAGAGGGATGGAATCTATCCGTCAATGACCCCCAGACAAAGGGAGAGGGATGGAATCTATCCGTCAATGACCCCCAGACAAAGGGAGAGGGATGGAATCTATCCGATCAATGACCCCCAGACAAAGGGAGAGGGATGGAATCTATCCGTCAATGACCCCCAGACAAAGGGAGAGGGATGGAATCTATCCGTCAATGACCCCCAGACAAAGGGAGAGGGATGGAATCTATCCGTCAATGACCCCCAGACAAAGAGAGAGGGATGGAATCTATCCGTCAATGACCCCCAGACAAAGGGAGAGGGATGGAATCTATCCGTCAATGACCCCCAGACAAAGGGAGAGGGATGGAATCTATCCGTCAATGACCCCCAGACAAAGGGAGAGGGATGGAATCTATCCGTCAATGACCCCAGACAAAGGGAGATGGATGGAATCTATCCGTCAATGACCCCCAGACAAAGGGAGAGGGATGGAATCTATCCGTCAATGACCCCCAGACAAAGGGAGAGGGATGGAATCTCCCGTCAATGACCCCCAGACAAAGGGAGAGGGATGGAATCTATCCGTCAATGACCCCCAGACAAAGGAGAGGGATGGAATCTCTCCCGTCAATGACCCCAGACAAAGGGAAAGGGATGGAATCTATCCGTCAATGACCCCCAGACAAAGGGAGAGGGATGGAATCTATCCGTCAATGACCCCAGACAAAGGGAGAGGGATGGAATCTATCCGTCAATGACCCCCAGACAAAGGGAGAGGGATGGAATCTATCCGTCAATGACCCCCAGACAAAGGGAGAGGGATGGAATCTATCCGTCAATGACCCCCAGACAAAGGGAGAGGGATGGAATCTATCCGTCAATGACCCCAGACAAAGGGAGAGGGATGGAATCTATCCGTCAATGACCCCCAGACAAAGGGAGAGGGATGGAATCTATCCGTCAATGACCCCCAGACAAAGGGAGAGGGATGGAATCTATCCGTCAATGACCCCCAGACAAAGGGAGAGGGATGGAATCTATCCGTCAATGACCCCCAGACAAAGGGAGAGGGATGGAATCTATCCGTCAATGACCCCCAGACAAAGGGAGAGGGATGGAATCTATCCGTCAATGACCCCCAGACAAAGGGAGAGGGATGGAATCTATCCGTCAATGACCCCAGACAAAGGGAGAGGGATGGAATCTCCCGTCAATGACCCCCAGACAAAGGGAGAGGGATGGAATCTATCCGTCAATGACCCCCAGACAAAGAGAGAGGGATGATCCCCAATGACAAAGAGAGAGGGATGGAATCTATCCGTCAATGACCCCCAGACAAAGGGAGAGGATGGAATCTCCCCGTCAATGACCCCCAGACAAAGGGAGAGGGATGGAATCTATCCGTCAATGACCCCAGACAAAGGGAGAGGGATGGAATCTATCCGTCAATGACCCCCAGACAAAGGGAGAGGATGGAATCTATCCGTCAATGACCCCCAGACAAAGGGAGAGGGATGGAATCTATCCGTGACCCCCAGACAATGATCCCCAGACAAAGGGAGAGGGATGGAATCTATCCGTCAATGACCCCAGACAAAGGGAGAGGGATGGAATCTATCCGTCAATGACCCCCAGACAAAGGGAGAGGGATGGAATCTCCGTCAATGACCCCCAGACAAAGGGAGAGGGATGGAATCTATCCGTCAATGACCCCCAGACAAAGGGAGAGGGATGGAATCTATCCGTCAATGACCCCCAGACAAAGGGAGAGGGATGGACCCCAATGACAGAAAGGAGAGGGATGGAATCTATCCGTCAATGACCCCCAGACAAAGGGAGAGGGATGGAATCCTCAATGACCCCCAGACAAAAGAGAGGGATGGAATCTCCCGTCAATGACCCCCAGACAAAGGAGAGGGATGGAATCTATCCGTCAATGACCCCCAGACAAAGGGAGAGGGATGGAATCTATCCGTCAATGACCCCCAGACAAAGGGAGGGATGGAATCTATCCGTCAATGACCCCCAGACAAAGGGAGAGGGATGGAATCTATCCGTCAATGACCCCCAGACAAAGGGAGAGGGATGGAATCTATCCGTCAATGACCCCCAGACAAAGGGAGAGGGATGGAATCTATCCGTCAATGACCCCCAGACAAAGGGAGAGGGATGGAATCTATCCGTCAATGACCCCCAGACAAAGGGAGAGGGATGGAATCTATCCGTCAATGACCCCCAGACAAAGGGAGAGGGATGGAATCTATCCGTCAATGACCCCCAGACAAAGGAGAGGGATGGAATCTATCCGTCAATGACCCCCAGACAAAGAGAGGGATGGAATCTATCCGTCAATGACCCCCAGACAAAGGGAGAGGGATGGAATCTATCCGTCAATGACCCCCAGACAAAGGAGAGGGATGGAATCTATCCAATGACCCCCAGACAAAGGAAGAGGGATGGATCCCCAATGACCCCTAGACAAAGGGAGAGGGATGGAATCTATCCGTCAATGACCCCCAGACAAAGGGAGAGGATGGAATCTATCCGTCAATGACCCCAGACAAAGGGAGAGGGATGGAATCTATCCGTCAATGACCCCAGACAAAGGGAGAGGGATGGAATCTATCCGTCAATGACCCCCAGACAAAGGGAGAGGGATGGAATCTATCCGTCAATGACCCCCAGACAAAGGGAGAGGGATGGAATCTATCCGTCAATGACCCCAGACAAAGGGAGAGGGATGGAATCTATCCGTCAATGACCCCCAGACAAGGGAGAGGGATGGAATCTATCCGTCAATGACCCCCAGACAAAGGGAGAGGGATGGAATCTATCCGTCAATGACCCCCAGACAAAGGGAGAGGATGGAATCTATCCGTCAATGACCCCCAGACAAAGGGAGAGGGATGGAATCTATCCGTCAATGACCCCCAGACAAAGGGAGAGGGATGGAATCTATCCGTCAATGACCCCAGACAAAGGGAGAGGGATGGAATCTATCCGTCAATGACCCCCAGACAAAGGGAGAGGGATGGAATCTATCCGTCAATGACCCCCAGACAAAGGGAGAGGGATGGAATCTATCCGTCAATGACCCCCAGACAAAGGGAGAGGGATGGAATCTATCCGTCAATGACCCCCAGACAAAGGAGATGGATGGAATCTATCCGTCAATGACCCCCAGACAAAGGGAGAGGATGGAATCTATCCGTCAATGACCCCCAGACAAAGGGAGAGGGATGGAATCTATCCGTCAATGACCCCAGACAAAGGGAGAGGGATGGAATCTATCCGTCAATGACCCCCAGACAAAGGGAGAGGGATGGAATCTATCCGTCAATGACCCCCAGACAAAGGGAGAGGGATGGAATCTATCCGTCAATGACCCCCAGACAAAGGGAGAGGGATGGAATCTATCCGTCAATGACCCCCAGACAAAGGGAGAGGGATGGAATCTATCCGTCAATGACCCCCAGACAAAGGGAGAGGGATGGAATCTATCCGTCAATGACCCCCAGACAAAGGGAGAGGGATGGAATCTATCCGTCAATGACCCCCAGACAAAGGGAGAGGGATGGAATCTCCCCGTCAATGAGCCCCAGACAAAGGGAGAGGGATGGAATCTATCCGTCAATGACCCCCAGACAAAGGGAGAGGGATGGAATCTATCCGTCAATGACCCCCAGACAAAGGGAGAGGGATGGAATCTCCCCGTCAATGACCCCCAGACAAAGGGAGAGGGATGGAATCTATCCGTCAATGACCCCCAGACAAAGAGAGAGGGATGGAATCTATCCGTCAATGACCCCCAAGAGAGAGGGATGGACAAAGAGAGAGGGATGGAATCTCCCCGTCAATGACCCCCAGACAAAGGGAGAGGGATGGAATCTCCCCGTCAATGACCCCCAGACAAAGGGAGAGGGATGGAATCTATCCGTCAATGACCCCCAGACAAAGGGAGAGGGATGGAATCTATCCGTCAATGACCCCCAGACAAAGGGAGAGGGATGGAATCTATCCGTCAATGACCCCAGACAAAGGGAGAGGGATGGAATCTCCCGTCAATGACCCCCAGACAAAGGGAGAGGATGGAATCTCCCCGTCAATGACCCCCAGACAAAGGGAGAGGGATGGAATCTATCCGTCAATGACCCCCAGACAAAGGGAGAGGGATGGAATCTATCCGTCAATGACCCCCAGACAAAGGGAGAGGGATGGAATCTCCTCGTCAATGACCCCCAGACAAAGGGAGAGGGATGGAATCTATCCGTCAATGACCCCCAGACAAAGGGAGAGGGATGGAATCTATCCGTCAATGACCCCCAGACAAAGAGAGAGGGATGGAATCTCCCCGTCAATGACCCCCAGACAAAGGGAGAGGGATGGAATCTATCCGTCAATGACCCCCAGACAAAGAGAGAGGGATGGAATCTCCCCGTCAATGACCCCCAGACAAAGGAAGAGGGATGGAATCTATCCGTCAATGACCCCCAGACAAAGGGAGAGGGATGGAATCTATCCGTCAATGACCCCCAGACAAAGGGAGAGGGATGGAATCTATCCGTCAATGACCCCCAGACAAAGAGAGAGGGATGGAATCTATCCGTCAATGACCCCCAGACAAAGGGAGAGGGATGGAATCTATCCGTCAATGACCCCCAGACAAAGGGAGAGGGATGGAATCTATCCGTCAATGACCCCCAGACAAAGGGAGATGGATGGAATCTATCCGTCAATGACCCCCAGACAAAGGGAGAGGGATGGAATCTCCTCGTCAATGACCCCCAGACAAAGGGAGAGGGATGGAATCTATCCGTCAATGACCCCCAGACAAAGAGAGAGGGATGGAATCTATCCGTCAATGACCCCCAGACAAAGAGAGAGGGATGGAATCTCCCCGTCAATGACCCCCAGACAAAGGGAGAGGGATGGAATCTCCCCGTCAATGACCCCCAGACAAAGGGAGAGGGATGGAATCTATCCGTCAATGACCCCCAGACAAAGGAAGAGGGATGGAATCTCCCCGTCAATGACCCCTAGACAAAGGGAGAGGGATGGAATCTATCCGTCAATGACCCCCAGACAAAGGGAGAGTGATGGAATCTATCCGTCAATGACCCCCAGACAAAGGGAGAGGGATGGAATCTATCCGTCAATGACCCGCAGACAAAGGGAGAGGGATGGAATCTATCCGTCAATGACCCCCAGACAAAGGGAGAGGGATGGAATCTATCCGTCAATGACCCCCAGACAAAGGGAGAGGGATGGAATCTATCCGTCAATGACCCCCAGACAAAGGGAGAGGGATGGAATCTATCCGTCAATGACCCCCAGACAAAGGGAGAGGGATGGAATCTATCCGTCAATGACCCCCAGACAAAGGGAGAGGGATGGAATCTATCCGTCAATGACCCCCAGACAAAGGGAGAGGGATGGAATCTATCCGTCAATGACCCCCAGACAAAGGAGAGGGATGGAATCTATCCGTCAATGACCCCAGACAAAGGGAGAGGGATGGAATCTATCCGTCAATGACCCCCAGACAAAGGGAGAGGGATGGAATCTATCCGTCAATGACCCCCAGACAAAGGGAGAGGGATGGAATCTATCCGTCAATGACCCCCAGACAAAGAGAGAGGGATGGAATCTATCCGTCAATGACCCCCAGACAAAGAGAGAGGGATGGAATCTATCCGTCAATGACCCCCAGACAAAGGGAGAGGGATGGAATCTATCCGTCAATGACCCCCAGACAAAGGGAGATGGATGGAATCTATCCGTCAATGACCCCCAGACAAAGGGAGAGGGATGGAATCTATCCGTCAATGACCCCCAGACAAAGGGAGAGGGATGGAATCTATCCGTCAATGACCCCCAGACAAAGAGAGAGGGATGGAATCTATCGTCAATGACCCCCAGACAAAGGGAGAGGGATGGAATCTATCCGTCAATGACCCCCAGACAAAGGGAGAGGGATGGAATGTCCTCGTCAATGACCCCCAGACAAAGGGAGAGGGATGGAATCTATCCGTCAATGACCCCCAGACAAAGAGAGAGGGATGGAATCTATCCGTCAATGACCCCCAGACAAAGGGAGAGGGATGGAATCTCCCCGTCAATGACCCCCAGACAAAGGGAGAGGGATGGAATCTCCTCGTCAATGACCCCCAGACAAAGGGAGAGGGATGGAATCTATCCGTCAATGACCCCCAGACAAAGGGAGAGGGATGGAATCTCCCGTCAATGACCCCCAGACAAAGGGAGAGGGATGGAATCTATCCGTCAATGACCCCCAGACAAAGGGAGAGGGATGGAATCTATCCGTCAATGACCCCCAGACAAAGGGAGAGGGATGGAATCTATCCGTCAATGACCCGCAGACAAAGGGAGAGGGATGGAATCTATCCGTCAATGACCCCCAGACAAAGGGAGAGGGATGGAATCTCCCCGTCAATGACCCCCAGACAAAGAGAGAGGGATGGAATCTATCCGTCAATGACCCCCAGACAAAGGGAGAGGGATGGAATCTATCCGTCAATGACCCCCAGACAGGGATGACCCCCAGACAAAGGGAGAGGGATGGAATCTATCCGTCAATGACCCCCAGACAAAGAGAGGATGGAATCTATCCGTCAATGACCCCCAGACAAAGAGGAGGGATGGAATCTATCCGTCAATGACCCCCAGACAAAGGGAGAGGGATGGAATCTATCCGTCAATGACCCCCAGACAAAGGGAGAGGGATGGAATCTATCCGTCAATGACCCCCAGACAAAGGGAGAGGGATGGAATCTCCCGTCAATGACCCCCAGACAAAGGGAGAGGGATGGAATCTATCCGTCAATGACCCCCAGACAAGGGAGAGGATGGAAATCCGTCAATGACCCCCAGACAAAGGGAGGATGGAATCTATCCGTCAATGACCCCCAGACAAAGGGAGAGGGATGGAATCTATCCGTCAATGACCCCAGACAAAGGGAGAGGGATGGAATCTATCCGTCAATGACCCCCAGACAAAGGGAGAGGGATGGAATCTATCCGTCAGGGATGACCCCAGACAGACAAGGGAGAGGATGGAATCTATCCGTCAATGACCCCCAGATGGAATCTATCCGTCAATGACCCCAGACAAAGGGAGAGGGATGGAATCTATCAAGGAGAGGGATGGAATCTATCAATGACCCCCAGACAAAGGGAGAGGGATGGAATCTATCCGTCAATGACCCCCAGACAAAGGGAGAGGGATGGAATCTATCCGTCAATGACCCCCAGACAAAGGGAGAGGGATGGAATCTATCCGTCAATGACCCCCAGACAAAGGGAGAGGATGGAATCTATCCGTCAATGACCCCCAGACAAAGGGAGAGGGATGGAATCTATCCGTCAATGACCCCCAGACAAAGGGAGAGGGATGGAATCTATCCGTGACCCCCAGACAGGGATGACCCCCAGACAAAGGGAGAGGGATGGAATCTATCCGTCAATGACCCCCAGACAAAGGGAGAGGGATGGAATCTATCCGTCAATGACCCCCAGACAAAGGGAGAGGGATGGAATCTATCCGTCAATGACCCCCAGACAAAGGGAGAGGGATGGAATCTATCCGTCAATGACCCCCAGACAAAGGGAGAGGGATGGAATCTATCCGTCAATGACCCCCAGACAAAGGGAGAGGGATGGAATCTATCCGTCAGACAAAGGGAGAGGATGGACCCCCAGACAGGGATGGAACCCCCAATGACCCCCAGACAAAGGGAGAGGGATGGAATCTATCCGTCAATGACCCCAGACAAGGGAGAGGGATGGAATCTATCCGTCAATGACCCCCAGACAAAGGGAGAGGGATGGAATCTATCCGTCAATGACCCCAGACAAAGGGAGAGGATGGAATCTATCCGTCAATGACCCCCAGACAAAGGGAGGGATGGAATCTATCCGTCAATGACCCCCAGACAAGGGAGAGGGATGGACAAAGGGAGAGGGATGGAATCTATCCGTCAATGACCCCCAGACAAAGGGAGAGGGATGGAATCTATCCGTCAATGACCCCAGACAAAGGGAGAGGATGGACCCCCAGACAAAGGGAGAGGGATGGAATCTATCCGTCAATGACCCCCAGACAAAGGGAGAGGGATGGAATCTATCCGTCAGGATGGATCCCCCAATGAGACAAAGGGAGAGGGATGGAATCTATCCGTCAATGACCCCCAGACAAAGGGAGAGGGATGGAATCTATCCGTCAATGACCCCCAGACAAAGGGAGAGGGATGGAATCAATGACCCCCAGACAAAGGGAGAGGGATGGAATCTATCCGTCAATGACCCCCAGACAAAGGGAGAGGGATGGAATCTATCCGTCAATGACCCCAGACAAAGGAGAGGGATGGAATCTATCCGTCAATGGGAGAGGGATGGAATCTATCCGTCAATGACCCCCAGACAAAGGGAGAGGGATGGAATCTATCCGTCAATGACCCCCAGACAAAGGGAGAGGGATGGAATCTATCCGTCAATGACCCCCAGACAAAGGGAGAGGGATGGAATCTCCCGTCAATGACCCCCAGACAAAGGGAGAGGGATGGAATCTATCCGTCAATGACCCCCAGACAAAGGGAGAGGGATGGAACAAAGGGAGAGGGATGGAATCTCCCGTCAATGACCCCCAAGGGAGAGGGAGACAAAGGGAGAGGGATGGAATCTCCCCGTCAATGACCCCCAGACAAAGGGAGAGGGATGGAATCTATCCGTCAATGACCCCAGACAAAGGAGAGGGATGGAATCTCCCCGTCAATGACCCCCAGACAAAGGGAGAGGATGGAATCTCCCGTCAATGACCCCAGACAAAGGGAGAGGGATGGAATCTATCCGTCAATGACCCCCAGACAAAGGGAGAGGGATGGAATCTATCCGTCAATGACCCCAGACAAAGGGAGAGGGATGGAATCTATCCGTCAATGACCCCCAGACAAAGAGAGAGGGATGGAATCTATCCGTCAATGACCCCCAGACAAAGGGAGAGGGATGGAATCTCCCGTCAATGACCCCCAGACAAAGGGAGAGGGATGGAATCTATCCGTCAATGACCCCAGACAAAGGGAGAGGGATGGAATCTATCCGTCAATGACCCCCAGACAAAGGGAGAGGGATGGAATCTATCCGTCAATGACCCCCAGACAAAGGGAGAGGGATGACCCCCAATGACAAAGGGAGAGGGATGGAATCTCCCGTCAATGACCCCCAGATAAAGGGAGAGGGATGGAATCTATCCATCAATGACCCCCAGACAAAGGGAGAGGGATGGAATCTCCCCGTCAATGACCCCCAGACAAAGGGAGAGGGATGGAATCTATCCGTCAATGACCCCCAGACAAAAGAGAGGGATGGAATCTCCCGTCAATGACCCCCAGACAAAGGGAGAGGGATGGAATCTCCCGTCAATGACCCCCAGACAAAGGGAGAGGGATGGAATCTCCTCGTCAATGACCCCCAGACAAAGGGAGAGGGATGGAATATATCCGTCAATGACCCCCAGACAAAGGGAGAGGGATGGAATGTCCCCGTCAATGACCCCCAGACAAAGGGAGAGGGATGGAATCTATCCGTCAATGACCCCCAGACAAAGGGAGAGGGATGGAATCTCCCCGTCAATGACCCCCAGACAAAGAGAGAGGGATGGAATCTATCCGTCAATGACCCGCAGACAAAGGGAGAGGGATGGAATCTATCCGTCAATGACCCCCAGACAAAGAGAGAGGGATGGAATCTATCCGTCAATGACCCGCAGACAAAGGGAGAGGGATGGAATCTATCCGTCAATGACCCCCAGACAAAGAGAGAGGGATGGAATCTATCTGTCAATGACCCCCAGACAAAGAGAGAGGGATGGAATCTATCCGTCAATGACCCCCAGACAAAGAGAGAGGGATGGAATCTATCCGTCAATGACCCCCAGACAAAGAGAGAGGGATGGAATCTATCCGTCAATGACCCCCAGACAAAGAGAGAGGGATGGAATCTCCCCGTCAATGACCCCCAGACAAAGGGAGAGGGATGGAATCTATCCGTCAATGACCCCCAGACAAAGAGAGAGGGATGGAATCTATCCATCAATGACCCCCAGACAAAGGGAGAGGGATGGAATCTATCCGTCAATGACCCCCAGACAAAGAGAGAGGGATGGAATCTATCCGTCAATGACCCCCAGACAAAGGGAGATGGATGGAATCTCCCCGTCAATGACCCGCAGACAAAGGGAGAAGGATGGAAAGAGGAGTGGCTCTGTGTCTGTCTCTCGTTTGATTTCCTTTTAGGGTTACAGACAGCTACAGGCCGGTTTGACAAACACAGGCCCCATAAGTGAGTGTGACAGTGAGTGTGTGAAGGTGTGTCTTGTGATTGATGTAGCAGTAATAAAGCCATTTAGTACTGTTTACAACATGATGATTAATGCTCACAAGGTCACATCATGATTACATTTTCCAGGTGTGTGTTTGTGAGTGTATATGTACACGTACAGTGCCTTCAGAAAGTATTCACACCCCTTGAAAAGGTTCATTGCTTTAACAATTTTTTTGCGGTATTACTTTAGTGCCTTGTTGCAAACAGGATGCACGTTTTGTAATATATTATTATTCTGTACAGGCTTCCTTCGTTAGTACTGTGGAGTAACTACAATGTTGATCCATCCTCAGTTTTCTCCTATCGCAGCCATTAAACTCTGTATTCCCCAACACATGATGAAATCCCTGAGCGGTTTCCTTTCTCTGCAGCAACTGAGTTAGGAAGGACTCCTGTATCCTTGTAGTGACTGGGTGTATTGATACACCATCCAAAGTGTAATTAATAACTTCACCATGCTCAAAGGGATATTCAATGTATTTTTCCCCCATCATCTACCAATAGTTGCCCTTCTTTGCGAGGCATTGGAAAACCTCCCTGGTCTTTGTGGTTGAATCTGTGTTTGAAACTCACTATTCAACTGAGGGACCTTACAGATATTGTATGTTTGGGATACAGAGATGAGGTAGTCATTCAAAAATCTGGTTGAACACTAGTATTGCACACAGAGTGAGTCCATGCAACTTCTTATGTGACTTGTTAAACAAATTTGTACTCCTGAACTTATTTAGTATTGCATAACACATGGGGTTAATACTTATTTACTCAAGACATTTCAGCTTTTTGTGTTTTATTAATTAGCAAATATATATATATTTTAATCCACTTAGACATTATGATGTATTGTGTGTAGGTCAATGAAAAAAAATCTCAATTTGCTGCAGGAGGGACTGGTGCACTTCACAAAATAGATGGCATCATGAGGATTGAAAAATATGTGGATATATGTGGATATATTGAAGCATCTCTAAACATCAAGTTAAAGCTGGGTTGCAAATGGGTCTTCCAAATGGACAATGATGCCAAGCACACTTCCAAAGTTGTAGGACAATGGCTTAAGGACAACAAAGTCAAGGTATTGGAGTGGACATCACAAAGCCCTGACCTCCATCCTATAGAGAATTTGTGGGCAGAACTGAAAAAGCGTGTGCAAGCAAGGAGGCCTACAAACCCGACTCAGTTACACCAGCTCTGTCAGGAGGATTGGGCCAAAATTCCCCCAACTTGTTGTGGAAAGCTTGTGGAAGATGTTTGACCCAAGTTAAACCATTTAAAGGCAATGCTAACAAATACTAATTGAGTGTATGTAAACTTCTGACACACTGGGAATGTGATGAAAGAAATAAAAGCTTAAATAAATCATTCTCTACTATCATTCTCTACTATTACTCATTTCATTTCACATTCACATTTCACATTCATTTCACATTCTTAAAATAAAGTGGTGATCGTAACTGGCCTATAACAGGGAATGTTTACTAGGATTAAATGTCAGGAATTGTTAAAAAACTGAGTTTAAATGTATTTGGCTAAGGTGTGTGTAAACTTCCGACTTCAACTGTATGTGTGTGATTATGCTGGGTAGATTAGACTGACAGGATTACTGCGCCCGTTTTATCAGACATAAGAAAACATGATCACATGATCTGTTTATGAGGAAGAGCTAATCACCTTGGTGAGGACAGAGAGCTGAGTCATGACGAGAGAGAGAGATAGCAAGTGAAAGAATGAACTTCCCCTGAACGAGGACATGACATATGAGCAAAAATGAAATTACTTAGCACTGCAACACTAGTTCCCCATACAGAACATGAATGGATAAGGCAGTGATTGGCATCAGTTAGTCAGTGCAGTATTAGGGATCTATTTGTGGAGTGCTGGCTTAGCAGAGACAGTTAGAGTGCACCCCATAATGACCAGGTGAAAACATATTTTTAGTAAATATGAGAGAGAGAGAGAGAAAGCAAGTGAGACAAAAAAAAAACGAACTTCCCCTGAATGACAATGACACGAGTGAAAATTAAATTACTTAACGACATTATTATTATTTTATTTATTTATTATTTTTATATTGTTGAATTTTTACCCCTTTTTCTCCCCAATTTCGTGGTATCCAATTGTTAGTAGCTACTATCTTGTCTCATCGCTACAACTCCCGTACGGGCTCAGGAGAGACGAAGGTGCGTCCTCCGATACACAACCCAACCAAGCCGCACTGCCTCTTAACACAGCACGCATCCAACCCGGAAGCCAGCCACACCAATGTGTCGGAGGAAACACCGTGCACCTGGAAACCTTGGTTAGCGCACACTGCGCCCGGCCCGCCACAGGAGTTGCTGGTGCGCGATGAGACAGGGATATCCCTACCAGCCAAGCCCTCCCTAACCCAGACAACGCTAGGCCAATTTTGCATCGTCCCACAGACCTCCCGGTCGTGGCCGGTTACGACAGAGCCTGGGCGCGAACCCAGAGTCTCTGGTGGCTGCAGTACAGTGCCCTTAACCCAGACAACGCTAGGCCAATTTTGCATCGTCCCACAGACCTCCCGGTCGTGGCCGGTTACGACAGAGCCTGGGCGCGAACCCAGAGTCTCTGGTGGCTGCAGTACAGTGCCCTTAACCACTGCGCCACCCGGGAGGCCAACATTACATTAGTATTCAGACCCTTTGCTATGAGACTTGAAATTGAGCTCAGGTGCATCCTGTTTCCATTGATTCTACAACTTGATTGGAGTCCACCTGTGGTAAAATTATATTGATTGGGCATGATTTGGAAAGGCACACATCTGTCTATAAAAGGTCCATAGTTGACAGTGCATGTCAAAGCAAAAACCAAGCCACGAGGTCGAAGGAATTGTCTGTAGAGCTCCGAGACAGGATTGTGTCGAGGCACAGATCTGGGGAAGGTACCAAAAAAGTTCTGCAATATTGAAGGTCCCCAAGAACACAATGGCCTCCATCATTCTTAAATGGAAAAAGTTTGGAACCACCAAGACTCTTCCTAGAGCTGAGCAATCAGGGGAGAAGGGCTTTGGTCAGAGAGGTGACCAAGAACCTGATGCTCACTCTGACAGAGCTTCAGTTTCTCTGGGGAGATGGGAGAACCTTCCAGAAGGACAACCATCTCTGCAGCACTCTATAGAAGCCACTCCTCAGTAAAAGGAACATGACAGTGCCCTTGGAGACTAAAGGACTCTCAGACCATGAGAAACAAGATTCTCTGGTCTGATGAAACCAAGATTAAACTCTTTGGTCTGAATGCCAAGCGTCACGTCTGGAGGAAACCAGGCACCATCGCTACAGTGAAGCATGGTGGTGGCAGCATCATGCTGTGGGGAAGTTTTCAGCTGCAGGGACCGGGAAACTAGTCAGGATCGAGGGAAAGATGAACGGAGCAAAGTACAGAGATATCCTTGATGAAAACCTCTTGGGCAACGGTTCACCTTCCAACGGGACAACGACCCTAACCACACAGTGAATACAACGCATGAGTGGCTTCGGGACAAGTCTCTGAATGTCCTTGAGTGGCCCAGCCAGAGCCCGGACAGGATCACGATCAAACATCTCTGAAGAAACCTGAAATTAGCTGTGCTGTGATGCTCTCCATCCAACCTGACAGAACTTGAAAGGATCTGCAGAGAAGAATGGGAGAAACACCACAAATACAGGTGTGCCAAGCTTGTGGAGTCATACACAAGTTGACTCCAGGCTGTAATCACTGCCAAAGGTGCTTCAGCAAGCACTGAGTAAAGGGTCTGAATACTTATGTGAATGTGATATTTCAGGGGTGTTTAAAAAAAAAACATTTGTAAAAAATAAAACCGTTTTTGCTTTGTCATTATGTGGTATGGTGTGTAGATTGATGAGGGAAATAACGATTGAATGCATTGTTCCATTCATGTCTCTGACTGCAGCTTCTCTTTGCTCCCACAGAGATGATCACATACACACATGCACGTACAGTCACGCATTCATGCATATACTGTACACACCCATGCATGTACACGTGCATGAACAAACACACTCGCATACACAGGGAGAACGCCGGTCTGCACCACCACATACAGAACATACAAAGACAGAAACTTGGCCCAATAGCCTACAGCCAAAACCAGGACTCATTCTTTATGTATAACCTTACAAAAGCGAGAGTAGATAGCCTATGCAGGTATCTGTCACGTATAGAAACTTTCTATCTGAGTCTATCAAACATTAGTTTAGCCTGAGCTGGGTATGCAAAAGCCAATGCAAATTCAATGCAAATTCACTTTCCTGACATTTGCTTGTGTGTCTGCATGAGGTCATGTGACTGGGTCGAGACAGAAGTGTACATGAGAGTAGTCACATACACTCTGGCCGCTGTAGACCAAAACCCCAGCCAACCACACCAGGCTGTGAATCAGACAGCGCCTGCCAGGGTTGGCAAGTAGCAAAAGTGTACGTTTGGCTGGAGTTGAATCACCGCAGCATGCATGCCACAGTTACCCCATGCTCCCTGCACAAACCCCATCTGAATGAATGATACAACCACAACACAGCAACAACTACCAAGAGTAACATATTTAACTCTGCCCAGACAACATAGTCTGACTATTTGCAAGACAAAAAAGCCAAGACCTTGCAATCATGAGTGATTGAGTTACATGTAACTGCAGCTATGTGACCACTGTAAATAGTACTGTATTGCCATCAGAGCTAGAGTGCTGCTGACCTGCCCTTGGTTTACACATCAACCCTCTGGCCTCTGCCATATCAACAGCACATGACATGGGCCTGATGGCCTCAGCTGTTTTATGGACACTACTGTATCTCACCAGGTCAAAGGGTACTGGACCACCACATAGAAATAGGTTGTGTCCCAAATGGCACTCTATTCCCTACATAGTACACTTATTTTGAGCCCTGTGGGCCTTGGTCAAAAGTAACAGGCTATAGGGAATAGGATGCCATTTGGTATGCAGCCATATATTAGATGGAGAACGTTGCTTGTCCCAGATATGAAGAGGGAGACTGCTATCACTTTCTCTTTCTCTCCAATAGGGCGATACATGGTAGAGCTGGGTATGGGTTGAGAGCCAGTGGTTTATAGACTGCTGTAGTGCTGAGGGCCAGAGGACAGAATTCTAGGCTAATCCCGTTCAGCACAGTACAACACAGGGATTCCCTGAATGTAGGACACAGACAGACATTCTGTACTGCCATGCAGCTCTGTGTGTCTAGACAATAGAGAAATGGACAGAGGGACAGAGGACAGCGAAGGCTTGGACCCTGCTATTCTAGGAGGATTAGTGACGGATAAATAATGCCCCTGTTATTACACACAAGCACCTTCATTCCGGAGCACTGTTTCAGAGCCTTTGTTGTATCATTGGCTTCTCCTTTGATGTCCGCCTGACTGAAATCTGCCAGCCAAATGAGAAGAGTAGGGGAGAGAGGCGACAGGAATAGGGGTAAATAACAAGAGGAGTTCGGAGAGAGCTGGACCTACCTCAGTTCAACACAAATTTAATGAATTGTATTGTGTCCAATTACAGTGCCTTGCGAAAGTATTCGGCCCCCTTGAACTTTGCGACCTTTTGCCACATTTCAGACTTCAAACATAAAGATATAAAACTGTATTTTTTTGTGAAGAATCAACAACAAGTGGGACACAATCATGAAGTGGAACGACATTTATTGGATATTTCAAACTTTTTTAACAAATCAAAAACTGAAAAATTGGGCGTGCAGAATTATTCAGCCCCCTTAAGTTAATACTTTGTAGCGCCACCTTTTGCTGCGATTACAGCTGTAAGTCGCTTGGGGTATGTCTCTATCAGTTTTGCACATCGAGAGACTGAATTTTTTTTCCCATTCCTCCTTGCAAAACAGCTCGAGCTCAGTGAGGTTGGATGGAGAGCATTTGTGAACAGCAGTTTTCAGTTCTTTCCACAGATTCTCGATTGGATTCAGGTCTGGACTTTGACTAGCCTACTTCAGCAGTACTGTATCATTTTAATCATTTTAGTCAATAAGATTCTTGCTACGTAAGCTTAACTTTCTGAACACTCGAGACGTGTAGTCCACTTGTCATTCCAATCTCCTTTGCATTAGCGTAGCCTCTTGTGTAGCCTGTCAACTATGTGTCTGTCTATCCCTGTTCTCTCCTCTCTGCACAGACCATACAAACGCTCCACACCGCGTGGCCGCGGCCACCCTAATCTGGTGGTCCCAGCGCGCACGACCCACGTGGAGTTCCAGGTCTCCGGTAGCCTCTGGAACTGCCGATCTGCGGCCAACAAGGCAGAGTTCATCTCAGCCTATGCCTCCCTCCAGTCCCTCGACTTCTTGGCACTGACGGAAACATGGATCACCACAGACAACACTGCTTCTCCTACTGCTCTCTCTTCGTCTGCCCACGTGTTCTCGCACACCCCGAGAGCTTCTGGTCAGCGGGGTGGTGGCACCGGGATCCTCATCTCTCCCAAGTGGTCATTCTCTCTTTCTCCCCTTACCCATCTGTCTATCGCCTCCTTTGAATTCCATGCTGTCACAGTTACCAGCCCTTTCAAGCTTAACATCCTTATCATTTATCGCCCTCCAGGTTCCCTCGGAGAGTTCATCAATGAGCTTGATGCCTTGATAAGCTCCTTTCCTGAGGACGGCTCACCTCTCACAGTTCTGGGCGACTTTAACCTCCCCACGTATACCTTTGACTCATTCCTCTCTGCCTCCTTCTTTCCACTCCTCTCCTCTTTTGACCTCACCCTCTCACCTTCCCCCCCTACTCACAAGGCAGGAAATACGCTCAACCTCATCTTTACTAGATGCTGTTCTTCCACTAACCTCATTGCAACTCCCCTCCAAGTCTCCGACCACTACCTCTCGCTCTCATCCAACACTTCCCACACTGCCCCTACTCGGATGGTATCGCGCCGTCCCAACCTTCGCTCTCTCTCCCCCGCTACTCTCTCCTCTTCCATCCTATCATCTCTTCCCTCTGCTCAAACCTTCTCCAACCTATCTCCTGATTCTGCCTCCTCAACCCTCCTCTCCTCCCTTTCTGCATCCTTTGACTCTCTATGTCCCCTATCCTCCAGGCCGGCTCGGTCCTCCCCTCCCGCTCCGTGGCTCGACGACTCATTGCGAGCTCACAGAACAGGGCTCCGGGCAGCCGAGCGGAAATGGAGGAAAACTCCGCCTCCCTGCGGACCTGACATCCTTTCACTCCCTCCTCTCTACATTTTCCTCTTCTCTCTCTGCTGCTAAAGCCACTTTCTACCACTCTAAATTCCAAGCATCTGCCTCTAACCCTAGGAAGCTCTTTGCAACCTTCTCCTCCCTCCTGAATCCTCCTCCCCCTCCCCCTCCTCCCTCTCTGCAGATGACTTCGTCAACCATTTTGAAAAGAAGGTCGACGACATCCGATCCTCGTTTGCTAAGGCAAACGACACCGCTGGTTCTGCTCACACTGCCCTACCCTGTGCTCTGACCTCTTTCTCCCCTCTCTTTCCAGATGAAATCTCGCGTCTTGTGACGGCCGGCCGCCCAACAACCTGCCCGCTTGACCCTATCCCCTCCTCTCTTCTCCAGACCATTTCCGGAGACCTTCTCCCTTACCTCACCTCGCTCATCAACTCATCCCTGACCGCTGGCAACGTCCCTTCCGTCTTCAAGAGAGCGAGAGTTGCACCCCTTCTGAAAAAACCTACACTCGATCCCTCCGATGTCAACAACTACAGACCAGTATCCCTTCTTTCTTTTCTCTCCAAAACTCTTGAACGTGCCGTCCTTGGCCAGCTCTCCCGCTATCTCTCTCAGAATGACCTTCTTGATCCAAAAAGGTTTCAAGACTAGTCATTCAACTGAGACTGCTCTTCTCTGTATCACGGAGGCGCTCCGCACTGCTAAAGCTAACTCTCTCCTCTGCTCTCATCCTTCTAGACCTATCGGCTGCCTTCGATACCGTGAACCATCAGATCCTCCTCTCCACCCTCTCCGAGTTGGGCATCTCCGGCGCGGCCCACGCTTGGATTGCGTCCTACCTGACAGGTCGCTCCTACCAGGTGGCGTGGCGAGAATCCGTCTCCACACCACGTGCTCTCACCACTGGTGTCCCCCAGGGCTCTGTTCTAGGCCCTCTCCTATTCTCGCTATACACCAAGTCACTTGGCTCTGTCATAACCTCACATGGTCTCTCCTATCATTGCTATGCAGATGACACACAATTAATCTTCTCCTTTCCCCCTTCTGATGACCAGGTGGCGAATCGCATCTCTGCATGTCTGGCAGACATATCAGTGTGGATGACGGATCACCACCTCAAGCTGAACCTCGGCAAGACGGAGCTGCTCTTCCTCCCGGGAAGGACTGCCCGTTCCATGATCTCGCCATCACGGTTGACAACTCCATTGTGTCCTCCTCCCAGAGCGCTAAGAACCTTGGCGTGATCCTGGACAACACCCTGTCGTTCTCAACTAACATCAAGGTGGTGGCCCGTTCCTGTAGGTTCATGCTCTACAACATCCGCAGAGTACGACCCTGCCTCACACAGGAAGCGGCGCAGGTCCTAATCCAGGCACTCGTCATCTCCCGTCTGGATTACTGCAACTCGCTGTTGGCTGGGCTCCCTGCCTGTGCCATTAAACCCCTACAACTCATCCAGAATGCCGCAGCCCGTCTGGTGTTCAACCTTCCCAAGTTCTCTCACGTCACCCCGCTCCTCCGCTCTCTCCACTGGCTTCCAGTTGAAGCTCGCATCCGCTACAAGACCATGGTGCTTGCCTACGGAGCTGTGAGGGGAACGGCACCTCAGTACCTCCAGGCTCTGATCAGGCCCTACACCCAAACAAGGGCACTGCGTTCATCCACCTCTGGCCTGCTCGCCTCCCTACCATTGAGGAAGTACAGTTCCCCCTCAGCCCAGTCAAAACTGTTCGCTGCTCTGGCCCCCAATGGTGGAACAAACTCCTCACGACGCCAGGACAGCGGAGTCAATCACCACCTTCCGGAGACACCTGAAACCCCACCTCTTTAAGGAATACCTAGGATAGGATAAAGTAATCCCTCTCACCCCCCTTAAAAGATTTAGATGCACTACTGTTCCACTGGATGTCATAAGGTGAATGCACCAATTTGTAAGTCGCTCTGGATAAGAGCGTCTGCTAAATGACTTAAATGTAATGTAAATGTCTAACACCTGGATATGTTTATTTTTGAACCATTCCATTGTAGATTTTGCTTTATGTTTTGGATCATTGTCTTGTTGGAAGACAAATCTCCGTCCCAGTCTCAGGTCTTTTGCAGACTCCATCAGGTTTTCTTCCAGAATGGTCCTGTATTTGGCTCCATCCATCTTCCCATCAATTTGAACCATCTTCCCTGTCCCTGCTGAAGAAAAGCAGGCCCAAACCATGATGCTGCCACCACCATGTTTGACAGTGGGGATGGTGTGTTCAGGGTGATGAGCTGTGTTGCTTTTATGCCAACCATAACGTTTTGCATTGTTGCCAAAAAGTTCAATTTTGGTTTCATCTGACCAGAGCACCTTCTTCCACATGTTTAGTGTGTCTCCCAGGTGGCTTGTGGCAAACTTTAAACGACACTTTTTATGGATATCTTTAAGAAATGGCTTTCTTCTTGCCACTCTTCCATAAAGGCCAGATTTGTGCAATATACGACTGATTGTTGTCCTATGGACAGAGTGTCCCACCTCAGCTGTAGATCTCTGCAGTTCATCCAGAGTGATCATGGGCCTCTTGGCTGCATCTCTGATCAGTCTTCTCCTTGTGTGAGCTGAAAGTTTAGAGGGACGGCCAGGTCTTGGTAGATTTGCAGTGGTCTGATACTCCTTCCATTTCAATATTATCGCTTGCACAGTGCTCCTTGGGATGTTTAAAGCTTGGGAAATCTTTTTGTATCCAAATCCGGCTTTAAACTTCTTCACAACAGTATCTCGGACCTGCCTGGTGTGTTCCTTGTTCTTCATGATGCTCTCTGCGCTTTTAACGGACCTCTGAGACTATCACAGTGCAGGTGCATTTATACGGAGACTTGATTACACACAGGTGGATTGTATTTATTATAATTAGTCATTTAGGTCAACATTGGATCATTCAGAGATCCTCACTGAACTTCTGGAGAGAGTTTGCTGCACTGAAAGTAAAGGGGCTGAATAATTTTGCACGCCCAATTTTTCAGTTTTTGATTTGTTAAAAAAGTTTGAAATATCCAATAAATGTCGTTCCACTTCATGATTGTGTCCCACTTGTTGTTGATTCTTCACAAAAAAATACAGTTTTATATCTTTATGTTTGAAGTCTGAAATGTGGAAAAAGGTCACAAAGTTCAAAGGGGCCGAATACTTTCGCAAGGCACTTTTCATTACACCAGTGTTTCTTAATCTTGTCTCGGGGGACCCAAAGGTGCGTTTTTGTTTTTGCCTTAGCACCAAACACCTGATTCGAATCATCAAAGCTTGATGATGAGTTTATGATTTGAATCAGCTGTGTAGTGCTGGGGCAAAAACAAAAATGGACCCTTTGGGTCCCCAGGACCAGGATTAAGAAACTCTGTGAAACAAGCATCGCTGTTCTTGTGTGTGTGTTCTACTGACCTGTAAAACAGCTACTCCAACATGTTTTACGCCATGGACTGTTTTGGAGTGTATTTTTAACAGAGAATTTTTTCATTCATTCTCAGCACCAGACACATAGAGCACATAAAGTAACTTCCAACACTTGAGTAAATGAGGAATACAAAGTATATTGAAAGCAGGTGCTTCGACACAGGTGTGGTTCCTGAGATAGTTAAGCAATTAACATCCCATCGTGCTTAGAGTGATGTATAAAAATGCCAAGTTGCCCATTATTTTGGTTATCGTGTCTAGAATAAGAGATCTCAGTCAACAGATCTCAACCCTATTGAACACTTAAGGCGGGAGATTCTAGAGCGGCACCATGAGACAGCGTTTTCCACCAACATCAACAAAAGACCAAATGATGGAATTTCTCATGGAAGAATGGGGTTGCATCCCTCTAATAAAGTTTCCAGAAACTTCTAGAATCTATGCCAAGGTGCATTAAAGCTGTTCTGGCTCATGGTGGCCCAACACCCTATTAAGACACTTTATGTTGGTGTTTCCTTTATTTTGGCAGTTACCTGTAGGTCAGTTTAGGTGTTGACAGCTAGTGTTGTGCTGGCTCTGGTTCTGTGGTGACACTATTTAAACAGATGTGTTCAAATGTGGCATGGTACAACAACAAATTCCAGCTTCCAGTTTAAAAAAAAGTTTCTGGTCTCCCTCTGCAAATTGAAACACATTGATATGATAGGGTGTTTGCCTATCAAGTCGTTTTTCTACAGGCCTCAGCACTCTCAGTACACTTCTATATTGCCCTATAGTACCTTTAAGAATCGCAAGTGTTTTGGTGACAATTTAGTTGCTTTAAAAGGTTCTAGCATACTTCTCCAAAGGGAAACACATTGTTAGGCTGTTTGCCTTTCAGGTAGTGTGGCCCAAGACACATAAATAATGAAGATATGACATCCACAAGATGGCTTGTTTTCCCGGAGATTTATTGGCCCAGCAAATGCAGAATATACACATGTTGTCCTCTCAGACGCTTTGCTTGGCATACACAAGTCATACACAGTACTCAGGCAAGACCAGGTGCCATCCGCTCCAAACCATTATCTAAATCTACATAGAAATAAATAGTTTGAGAAAAAATGTCTTACAAAAAAAACTAAATTCAAGTATCAGAAGCAAACACAAATGAACAAAAGTAGTACTGCCAATATGATATGCAGAACATATTTGGCTGGCTAGCAAAAAAAACTTTAAAGCCATTTTTATCAGTTTCATTGTTGGCGTAGTTACTGTGTTTTACCTTTGTGAGGCAGAACAGTACACTCCTTACAATGAACTATTAATCCTTCAAACAGTGAGCAGTACAAACGAGCATCTACAAAATACCTTCCCACTCAATTCTAGACTTGAACATTCCAAAACACTGAGCGTTCCTTCAAGTCTGATATATTTACATGTGTATTTACAGAACGCATTTTCATAACAAAGATATAAGTGCTCACACATGTTAACAGCTGTCTTACAAAGAAAAGTGAATCACGTTACACTGCATGTACTCTGAAGGTACCATATGTCTGAATTTCTATGGCTAGCTATATGGGTGCAGAAGCCGCATTGGGCTTGCAGGACAAACACTAGGCACTCTAGGTCCGAATCTCCTTTCGGAGAGAAACACAGAAAGAGACAATTGTGTCTATGGACACAGTCATACACACAACTCAACAGGGATGTCAACCTTGCTGTGCAGGATCAAAAGGATCATTCATTTCATAGCACACGAGTACACCGGTCATTCAATTTAACATCCTTTAAGTAACAGTATGATACTCAAATCTTAAATCATAACAAAAAAAGTGAATAAGTGCTCAATGTCAACAAGTCAGAGTCATTAACACAATTTGGAGAATCATTATTTCAGAGGCATCCCTATAGGAAAATGTTTACGTCGTAAACTAAACGTTTCCATCTGTTAAAAGAGTGATATAACCATTCATCACTCAGATCTCAGGAGGGTGTCAAGAAAGGGAGACTTAAATATTTGGCCTGGTTCCAGCTCTCTGAAGGATGCCTTGCCGACTGCCAAGTAGTCACTCAAACCAGATATAATAGCTCCTTAGAATCAGAGCTATTACCCTAATTAAACCACAGATCCAGTGTGAGCTGTCACTACAGAGTGGTTGATTCATGCTAGTTTGTCCCTATCTTCTGTACAAACCTTGTGAGAACCAACCACAGCTTAGGTGAGTCAGTGTTCCTCAAGACATTCACTGAACATATTGTACAGTAGCATACATTATGTTTAACTGGTACATAAATATGCTATTGGCTATGCAGAGTCATGGCCGGGTCCATTCGGGTCCACTCGGGTCTATCAGCGGTTGTTACATAGACCCAAGACCCGATTACAATCAAACAGGACCCGGCTCATACCCGATGGAAAACGTAGAATTTTGGACCCAGGCCTGCTCGAGTCTCAGGTATTTTGGGTTTGGGTGGACCAGAGAAGACCTCTAATGTACAGTGTTCTCACTATCTCTTTCCCAGAGGAAAAGTGTTTGAACTACAAGCACTGGCAGATAACACACAGACCAGACACTCACTAACACGTCTGCGTGAGAAAAGAGAACAGTAGTCCCTGTGATCTCCAGAAAGAGGCAGATGGGGGGAAAAAACACAACAATAGCCATTTTGGTGACATTGTTGAATTTTCTTTGCCGGCATCACTTCCTGGGGACTTGGATCAGGTGACGAGGCGGTGCGATCTCATTAGCAGAGCTGCAGGATCTCATGGCGATTGTTGGACTTTCTCTTCATGTTCTGAGGGAAACAAAAGCATCAAATTGTTAAGAAGACATGGGGAAACCATTACAAACAAACTAAGAGTCATCTGTGAAACAAGACACATAAAACATAAAGAGAGGGAAAGATCCTGTCCTATAGGCTAAGTGACTCCAGGCTTAACATGAGATGCCGTAACATGACAGAGGCTTTGGTTCTGCTCATCCATGTCGTCTGAAGCCTCGATGAGCTACTCATTCATATTCCATGGTAAATGTAAACCATGTGTGGGCTCAAAAACGATTATCCGATCTCCCTATCCCACGTCTAAGGTACACCTCAACAACTAACTATAGAGCTACAATGGGTGTGTAAGAGTGTGTGTCTTTACTTGTCTATGGGTGTTACTGTACACTGAGTGAACAACACATTAAGAACACCTGCTCTTTCCATGACATAGACTGACCAGGTGAAAGCTATAATCACTTATTGATGTCACTTGTTAAATCCACTACAGTCAGTGTAGATGAAGGGGAGGAGACAGGTTAGGTGCGGCAGGTAGCCTACTGGTTAGAGCGTTGGGCCAGTAATCGAAAGCTTGGTGGATTGAATCCCTGAGCTGACAAGGTAAAAATCTGTCGTTCTGCACCTAAACAAGGCAGTTAAACCACTGTTCCTATACCGTCATTGTCAATAACAATTTGTTCTTAATTGACTTGTCTAGTTAAATAAAGGTAAAAAAAAAAATTAAGGGTTTTTAAGCCTTGTGACATGGATTGTGTACGTGAGCCATTTAGAGGGTGAATTGGCAAGACAAAAGAAAGTGCCTTTGAATGGTTTATGGTAGTATGTGCCAAGCGCACCGGTTTGTATCAAGAACTGCAACGCTCCTGGGATTTTCCTGCTCAACAGTTTCCCTTGTGTATCAAAAATGGTCCTCCACCCAAAGGACATCCAGTCAACTTGACAACTGTGGGAAGCATTGGAGTCAACATGGGCCAGCATCCCTGTGGAACGCTTTCGACACCTTGTAGAGTCCATGACCCAACGAATTGAGGCTGTTCTGAGGGCAAAAGGGGTTGCAACTCAATATTAGGAAGGTGTTCTTAAGGTTTTGTACACTCAGTGTACAAGTGCCCCTTCTGATTGTGACTTAAGTTGACTGGAACTTTCCACACCCTGAATAATTATCACCTGTCAAAATTTACCTGCAGAGTCTGAGACACAACACTACTACATAATAATAAACTGGGAGCTAAATCTAGCTGCTTTCTCACTTTACCTTTGAAACACTAAAAGAGAGACCAGTTTCAGACAGTGAAGGATTGTACAGATGGGCAGAGGTCTTTAAACAGATCAGAAAATACATTGAAGATATAGACGTTCTAAAGACGTAAGTCACAGAACAGTGTGTGGGGGTTGGCGTCGTAACATGCAGATAGCAATGCTTGTACAATACTCTGACATCAGCTGGAAGGAATGCGAGGCTGAAATTGTACACAAGGTCATCGTGAGCGGGAAGGGGGGGAAAGAGAGGGAGGCACTTGGCACATGTATTCCTCAGGGAGTAACGGGATGGTTTTCAAAACCACATTGTAGCGTGTCTGTGAGAAACCAGCCTGGGAAAACTACTGGGATCTTACACAGTACTTTCAATGGAACACTGACGAGGATTATTTATTTCATGGGGGAGGATTGGAAAGAGAAAGAAACAAACAAAGAAAGGCAGAGAGAGGAGAGAGAGACAGGTACTTACAGGCAGACTTTGCCCAGCCAGTGCTGCACAGTGAAGAGGAGAAGGAAGAAATTATGAAAAGAAAGAGAGTGAAGAGACATAAACAGCATAGAATGGAAAATTGCTTATAGCAGAAGAGAAAGGGATAAAAGATGTCCTTCAGTAGGTTTGAGGAGTCAAAGATGTGTGTATGTGTGAGAGGGCGAGCGAGAGACAGAGAGAGACACTCACCTGTCCGGCCAAGGTGAGGTGGGAAGGAGTACAGAGGGACATGGGCGAGGGGGGCAGCTCCTGGAGGGGTTCGTCCAGGCCGTCGATGCGGGGTTTCTTGATGTTGGGCTCGGGGCTGGTCAGGGGGGTCACACTGTTCCTCCTGATCAGAGTCCCAGGATACTTCTTCATCTCCTCTGGTCTCTCTCTATGGGTGTTCACCGCTTCCACGTTGAGCGAGATGGACTCTACCTTGCAGCCTGCACACAGAGTAAAAACACACACACACCACAGTCAGAACAGATATTTAGACCTCACCTTATTTCTCCTGCCCTGGACAAGCTAGAGAACATACAATTGACCCTAATGCCTGATTCACACCATAGAGCCAATCTGAACCGTACTGTCCTGTCTCTGATATTTTCTGGTCATATTGTCTTGGCTCGGTAAAGTGAAAGGTGTACAAGTTTTCACCGTAGGCAATGGGGGTGAGCTTCAGCACCGTGTGGAGGGGACACTTCAGGTAGGGCATCTCTTCTGCACTCTTATCCAGGAAGTAAGCCAGGAGACAGCGCATCACAGCCTGGTGACAGATAACCAGAACGTTCTCCTGTCTCTCCAGCTCCATGATCACTGGCTCCACCCGCTGGACCAGGTCCTGATAGGACTGGAGGGAGGGAGGGAGGGGACAGAGAGAAAGAAGAGAGAAGGGTTAACTTTACATTTTCACAGACACATCGATTCGCAGCATTTTAAACACTAGAACTATGTCCATGTGTAACTGTACAGTAGTTGGCAGTAGCAGGTTGATTCTAGTAGTATATTGTACTGTGCTAACCTCTCCTGTGGGGTAGCGGTAGTAATACTTGTCCTGGTCTCTCAGAGCAAACTCCTCAGGATACTTCTCCTTCACCTCATCGTACGTCATCTCCTCACACACCCCCTGTGCACACAGCACACACCTCACATTAGAGCTGTTTAAATGAAGCACCACACACACAGTCCAGTGAGTAGTCTATTCTAGTGTGTGTGACTCACAGCGTCTATCTCGTTAAGGGCCTTCCACTGTTCGTAGGGCACTCCCAGGCTCTCAGCAGTCTGGATGCTGCAACACATCTGATTGGTCCACACCTTCAGATCCGTCAAGTTCTGCTCGTTAACGAACATCGACAACGCCCCAGAAAACTACACAAAGAGAAAGGAGGAGAGAGTAAGAGACCAGTGTGTGTGTGTGTGTGTGTATTTATGTGTCAAACTAGTATGCGTGTGTGTGTGTGTACACGTGTGTATATGAGTGTGTTTCTACTCTCGTACCTTTCTCCCCCTTGGCGACAGCCCTGAGTCTCCCCCCAGGCGTCCCTGCAGGTTGTGCATGCTCTCTCCATGGCGACACAGGTAGATGACTCTGGGCTGGACGTGGATGTTCATCAGGTAGTAGACGATCTTACTCTGGACGTGGTCCTGGATCCGGTTCACCAGGAACCTTCTGCCTACATCTATCACCTTGATGAAGGACAGGCTCCTACGTAGGGGGTTAGAACAAGTTTAGTCTAAGGCCTGAATTCACGAAACATCTCAGAGTTCCATATAATCTTATTTATTATTATCTAAAAGGCCAAACTGATTCTAAATCAGGTTTAAGCCACTCTCAGATCACACAGTAAACCGTAGCTAGGGTCAACAGGTATGAACAGTGAATAAGCTATATGAGGTTTATGGGCTACCTGTCGTACTGGTCTGGGTCCAGGGGTTCGTAGTGAACCCTGTAACACTCTATCCTCTTATGGAAATCTTCCATGGCGTCTGTCTTGTTGCAGTCCTGGTAGTCTGGGCAGGACACCTTCACTTCCTGTCATGGGAGCAAGTAAAAGATCAGGTGACAGCGTAAGACACTCACTAAGAATTACATTATAGCTCAGTAGCTAACGTCAGGCTGCAACATTAGAGGAACCTTGCAGGAACATGAGCCAACCAATAAAATGTTTCTTCAGATGTTCTGTTCAGATTTCTGACTCACCATGATATTTGTGGCGATGACGCTGGGATCATCACACACCGACTCGATGAAGAAGATCTGCACACACACACATTTAGAGTCCTTTTATCATCTTTACATTGAACGACATGGTGAGTCATTTGATCGCGTCTCTGTTTGAGATCGCATCAAGCCTCTCGTAACCATGGAAACACCACTGACCTTGAAGCCGTTCTCACTGCCGAAGTCCAGGATCATGTCTCGTCTCTCACGAGTAGTGTTGGTGGCATCGAAGACTGCAACCTGGCCTCCCTCCTCTGTCAGGTAAGACTTAACGTCCCTCAGAGCTGCTAAGGCACATTGTCTAAGCAAGAAAATAAATCATCTCTGTTAGCCTTGTTTCAAGTACACTGATGATCAATGATGTCACATGATGCTCAGAATGTGTCATGGTGAAACACAGAGTAGGATGGGGAGAAGGGGTGGACTCACTGTCTGATCTTCACGGCACTCTCGTTGTCAGCCTCGAAGAAGTCATACGAGCTGTAGTTCTTGACTGCTTCTCTGCGATACTCTCCCACGTTGAAGACTGGAGGCAAAGAACAAACTAACAATGGTAAATAGAATGTTCTGGAGGGAGGCAGTGAGCCCAAGCCCAGTTTGTGGTAAATCTGCAAACTAAAACAGAGGAAAAGGAACTAGATGAAATGGCAGGAAATTCCAATTCGAGAACAATAATTCAACCTCCACCCTTGTAACCCCAACTTTCCTCTTAGTGAGTAAATACAACAAATAAACGTTAGTAAACATTACTATGACTAATAATAAACGTTACTAATCTGTTAGCTACACCTGTTGATGTGTCTCGTCATGTGCTGACTGTGTGTGCTGAGTGTGTGTGCTGTGTACCTTTGGTGGGCATGCCGATCCAATTGAGGTATCGGGTGAGTTTCCTGGACATATAGGTCTTCCCCCTGGCTGGCAGACCCACCATCACAATCACTGTGGGGGGGTTGGCCAGATGGGGGACCCCTGTCACTAGAGACAGAGAGAGACATAAATATTAAAATATGGTTCAATAGCCATAAACACAATCAACCTGATTAATTGTGTACTCTTAATTTACACACAATAATGACACTGCATATTATCCACACAAACCATTTGCCAATACCTGTCTACAGTGTAAACACTACTGCATCTTCATTCAGTGACGAATGCCTCTCATTCACAGGCTCCTACCAGCTCTAATCCACTTTCCAGGACACAGTACCTCCTCGATGGGAAAAACAGCTATAAAGCTTTTAGGCCATCACGCCCTCCCTCTATCCAGCCCTCCCTCTCTCTATCCACCCCTCCCTCTCTCTATCCACCCCTCCCCCTCTCTATCCACCCCTCACCTATTCACAGCATCCCACTTGATCTATCTCCCTTCCTCCCTCAGTGTCAGAGAGCTGTACATCCTCTTATAGACTTGGGGAGACTGTCTGTGTTACTGGTCCTGGCAGCACAGTGATGGTCATGGTCGTGGATAGACGCTAATACTAATTCCCTCCCACCTGTCTGCTGCCCCCAGCTAGACCCTTCCCCAGTTCCCCAGAGGTCAAGGTGGTGTGTCTACCTGCAGAGACACTGCTGAAGCTGTCTCTCCCCCTCCTGACTGATAAACCTCCTACTAGATGATTCCAATGTCAGGACCACTGTGCATGAGTGAATGCAAGTCAGTCTTTAAGGCAAGAAAGGGTTTATGGAGACAATGCAGGGAAGTGAGACATAGCTTAGACTGGGGAAGAGGTGCCTGTGTTATTTGTTTCTTAGATTTTTCACTGCACTGTTGAGAGGTAGCTTGCAAGTAAGCATTTGATTGCACCATTTTGTATCCTGTGTACATGACGAATACACTTAGATTTTAGATGGCATTAGCTAAATATTTTGTTATTGTGGTTTAATGCAATGCCTATGATGGTGTGTATGTTTGTTTACAGGCTAGGACTTTTTGGGTGTTCGTTTTCATTGCCTGAATGTCCATGTGATACAGACATCACCAGCTATTGGTGCTTTCAAGACAATTGGGAACTTGGGGGGGAAACTAGGTCAAATCATAATGTCAGTGATTTACAGGTCGGAAAGTTGGAATTCTAGAAAGATGCGAGTTTCCGATTTGTATTCCGAGTTGGATGACCGTCCAAAACAATTTTCCAAGTCTGAGCTCCTTTTTTTTTTCGAAGTCAGAGATTTCCGAGTTGCGAGTTCACCGTTGTTATGACACGCAGCAGGACAAACACACTGACGTCAGTGAATTAAGCAGTGGCTAGTCAGGCCGTTGATATTGATCAGTTGGCTCTTTACAAACTGTCGTCACTAGTTACCACAGCCACAAAGTCATAAACCCCGCCTATTTCTGCAATTTTTCAGCCATTATCCAGCTCGCCCCATGCAGACACGCACGAGTATCCAGCTCGCCCCATGCAGACACGCGCGATAGTTCATCCAATCGGAGCCCGGTGCGTCTCTGCATGTGAAATCCCCCCGTCTCTCCCACCCACACAACGGTTCCTGGCTGTAACGAGCAGAGCGGGAAGCCCTCGGGACCACAGCAATGAAGTCATACAGGTCGCCTATTTCTACAATTTCTCTTCCTAAAATGTGATTTTGAACATAACCCTTACGATAACCACACTGCTAACTGTATGCTTAGCATTAACCTTAAATTAAGACCAAAACGTATTCTTTAAAAAAAAAATACTTTGTGGCTGTGGTAACTATGGACTGGATGGGGCTATTGAGTGGTTGCTATGGTGAGCACTATCAACCATTACCCTCTATAGCTACTTGTGAATCCTGACCTGGCTGCGTGCCAATGGCCAGTTTGGATAGGCTAGGCTAATAGGGCATATGCTATCTAGGAACTTTTAGCATTATTATAGTAATTACAAACAAGTGTACTTTTTTTAGTCGGTTGGTTCATTTGAAAACTAAGCTGCTTTGAAATTATTCTGTTGAATGGTTTCAAAAAGCAGGCTACCTAGACCCATAACAGCCCATTGAAAATAAAGCCATGCGAGTAATGCATCAAAACATGCAATCACATTTCCCCCCTATATTATTATAGACTCAATGAGATTATTATTTGTCTGATTATTGTGAATAAATCAATAGCATAATTATCAAAGATAATGCCAAGTAATACCTTTATCCTATGGACTTTTTTTCTAAATGAAACATGAATGAATCAGGTGGACGCTGATGCCAGCCGCGGGTTAGGCTACTACTTACATCGCCGGGGGACTGCCGGTTTGTCATCCTTGGAAGGAATCCAGATCTTTTGTATCCTGTTCTGAGTAAGCATTCCTTGAGGGTAGTGAAATAAAATAAGAAACCTAGGTTTCCCACTAATATCAGTCCCCCCAAAATACCACCGTTACGCGCTTTCAGCCCAGCACAGATCAAATAAAAACAGTAGAATACAATTCAAAATGATTTGGATCAGCTGTCGGTTTTCTCTACCAGACAAGTAGTCTGAAACAGAATATATTGGCGATCTAAGCAGTCGTTAAGAGCTGCTGTGTTCTATTCTAATATCGTGCAGCCTGTGCGGGGGCATTAATCTACCCGGCTGTGTCCCAGTTCTTTTATTTAAACTGTCCGAGCAGAAAACAACGTGACATTATATGATGACTCCACCCGGGCGCGCGCTCTCAGGGAGAGTGACGCTGCGCTACCTTGTGGCTGATGACGGTAAATCCACTATCATGGCAAATGGGAGTATCCCGGCGATGCACGTGCAGAATTGCACCTCAGTAAACCTTCAGACAGAGAGGTACAAATATGACTCAAGGAGAGTTTATTTGTATTTTTATTGCATTTGCACTTTGTCTCCAAATACTATGTAGTGTCATGCCAATGTCCTATTCGGAGACTTTCTGATGCAGATTAATATTTATTTTATGCAAATCATTAAAACAATTTGGCCACAACTATATCACCCTATATTTTCAAGTGAAATGTTTTTCATTCCAGCAACACAGGATATGGTGCAGGAAAATACAAAGTAGTGCTGGGTTTCAAAATAATGGGCTCCACACTCAATAGGCTCTTTAATCTCTCTTGGACAGAGTTTGCATAAAACGGGAAGTGACAAACTTTCACAAACAATTTTAGTTTTGGGTAACAGAGATGATAGGCTAAGTGACTGCCTTAGTGGCACGTAGACTTGCCCTGAGCATGGCTATAGCCTGCAGTCACATAGGACTATTTGAGTTCATATCATTAAGAAACTTAAGATACCAGTCAAAGGATTTGTTCAGTGAATAGAGAGAGAATAATGGTATTGAGCCATTTGGATCTAATTATTTCTAAATTTTTCTGGCTCCACGTGCAAGGTGTATATTTCAGAGTGGGGAAGATACAAATAGATGCAGTCTTTTTGTATGTGGGCCCGTCAACCTCTCCACACACACAACTCTTCATAGCCTAGCCTACTTCTTCACCCATCTGTTTCTCTCCTGGTCCAGGCCAGGTCAGAGCCTGACCCCAATCACCCACACTAGGGATTCTAGGGAATACCTACCCTTGACAAGACTGTGACCCAGTCTGGGTGCCAGGGAGAGACCCCCCCCCACACACACACAGTGTCCCCCCTTTCCCTAATACACATACTCTCCGCTCTCTCAGACCCAGTTCAACTCCACCAGTGGTATTTAGGTTAGGCAAAGAGCACTGTCACTCCTCCACCCAGACACTATCCCACTCCCCCTGCATGATCCAAGCATGCTCTCCTTCCACCCTCTGCATGCCTGACCTGCAAACCTTCCTTCATAACCTACCCCCCCACACACACTTAATCTCAGTTTTGCTTTACCCAAACCTATTTGTATTTCTATAACAGGTTCAAATCAAATCAAATGTTATTTGTCACATACACATGGTTAGCAGATGTTAATGCGAGTGTAGCGAAATGCTTGTGCTTTTAGTTCCGACAATGCAGTAATAACCAAAAAGTAATCTAACTAACAATTCCAAAACTACTGCCTTATACACAGTGTAAGGGGATAAAGAATATGTACATGAGGATATATGAATGAGTGATGGTACAGAGCAGCATAGGCAAGATACAGTAGATGGTATCGAGTACAGTATATACATATGAGATGAGTATGTAAACAAAGTGGCATAGTTAAAGTGGTGGCACCTTAATTGGGGAGAACGGGTTCGTGGGAATGGCTGGAGCAGAATGATATTAAATACATGTTTTCCATGTGTTTGATGCTATTCCAGTTGTTTCCAGCCATTATCATGAGCCGTCCTCCTCTCAGCAGCCTCCACTGGTTTCTATGTATCTAACCTTTATTTCTTGAGGTTAGTCATAAAATCTGAGTAGAGAGAGTCCATGTAAATTTAATTCCCTTTCTATGAATTAGCTCATTTCTGTGTACTACCCGATCGGAATTAATTTGTTCCGATTTAATCCTCCACAGACATCAGTCAGTATGACAGTCCTCTAAGTCCCCTATGAACCCTGTCTGTTTTACATAAGATCCGAATGAGGCTGGAGGGGGAGGGCTGTGTTTCTTTCATAACTGCCCCAGTACCCCCTCACCGTGCCGGGCTATGTAAAGATCGAAAGCTGGGCGTCTGGTCCTCTGGGAGCCTCTTATGTCAGACAGATTAGAAAGAAACTGGGCTTCCTAGACTACGCTCTGCCCTAGAAGAGTGAGAGATTAAAACCAAAGATTTTAAACAAAAGGAACATTTATTTTCAGGTTTCACTTGTACATGTTCATATCAGGACACAGAGACCAAGACAGTAGTTCATTACCTCACATACAGGATTTTTCTGCTGGCAAAACAAACAGGTGAAACACTTCAGTAAATAGACACATTGTGCTGCTGTTGAGAGTATAATGGTTTAGCTACTTAGAGACAGAAAGAGCTACTGGTGATTATCAATGTGTGTGTGTGTCAGAGCATTTCTTCTGTTCCTGTGGGTATGAATGAGGCGGGTCTTAACGATTCAGGTGGGATGGACTGCGCGTGTGTGTCTCACATCTGCTCTCCCAGATCCAACACTCTGAACTTATCCTGGTTATAGAAACAGGCTTTTACCACCCGACCACCAAAGAACCTCCCGTTCAGATCCACCACAGCTAGAGGAGAGAAGACAGGAAACAAACATTATTACTGTGCAAACATTTATCAACATTACAGACTTGACTTTGTCAGCTTAGGCCAGACAGGTCTGCAATATCACTGCTGATGTATCATTGAGTGAAGACTAGTGAGGAATTGGGTCGTTTTGTTCGTTTGGACCGTGAACAAACACGGTCATCCTAACACGGTCTATGGGATGGTGCTCCTCTTTGATAGTCTACAGTGTTTTCATCATTAACCCGTAATTCATTCTTATCAAAGCTTGAAAAACCAAAACATTGTGGCTATCAGAGACTTGGGTATTTCTTGGTCTTCAAACACAGCCGGGACATCACCCAAGTTCCCTTCTCCTTCCCAAGAATGTCACAGATAAACAACAACAAACAGTCCTGGAGGCAGAGTTCAAACACACATCCAGTCTACAATAGTGAGACGGACACTGTGAGAGTTCCTTATCAACATTAGGCACATGACCTCATGGGGGCATGTGTGTTTGAGCAGTGATGACAAGTACCTACTCATCCTAACGCCAATGCCGGGACATTCCCAGTAAAACTGGCACTTGTGTGGACAAATATGGATACATGTGCAGAGCTGTGGTGTATTGGGAAGACTCCCTGGCATAAATCCCACGCGTCTCCTCACCGGATGCCGGGGTTCAAGCCGAGGGCCCACCTTTCCCACGGTTTCTCTAAGACTTGCCTGTCTCCCCCTTTGAATTCCTTACCGTCTAAAGTCAAAACACCTGGAAAAAATAGCAACAATGTGTGTGTCCAGTCTGGTATTAGTAGCACTCACTAGTCTCTATAGAAATTAACAGGGTGTGTGTGTCCAGTCTGGTATTAGTAGCACTCACTAGTCTCTATAGAAATTAACAGGGTGTGTGTGTCCAGTCTGGTATTAGTAGTACTCACTAGTCTCTATAGAAATTAACAGGGTGTGTGTCCAGCCCAGTCTGGTATTAGTAGCAGGCAGTGTTTCTGTTCAATTAAGAGGATGTGTGTGTCCAGTCTGGATTAGAGGGCACTGGGACTAGTCTCTGATGAAATTACCAGGGGGTGTCTCAGCCCAGTCTAGTCTGGGACAATATTTAAAACTGGCCACAGCAGTGTTTCTGTACCCTTAAGGATGTGATCACACATAACAGTTAGACGCGCGCACACATTATACAGTTGCGTGGAGGGACAGAGGGTTGCTGGGACAGCTGTGATGTAACACCTGAGGGGGACAGTCTCACCTGCTTTCTGATCTGGGACAACCCATTTAAAACTGGCCACAGCATTAGCCTTATTACAGACATAACAGTTATACACTCACACATAACAGTTAGACGCTCGCACCTAACATACAGTTAAGACGCTCGCACCTAACATACAGTTAAGACGCTCGCACCTAACATACAGTTAAGACGCTCGCACCTAACATACAGTTAAGACGCTCGCACCTAACATACAGTTAAGACGCTCGCACCTAACATACAGTTAAGACGCTCGCACCTAACATACAGTTAAGACGCTCGCACCTAACATACAGTTAAGACGCCGCACCTAACATACAGTTAAGACGCTCGCACCTAACATACAGTTAAGACGCTCGCACCTAACATACAGTTAAGACGCTCGCACCTAACATACAGTTAAGACGCTCGCACCTAACATACAGTTAAGACGCTCGCACCTAACATACAGTTAAGACGCTCGCACCTAACATACAGTTAAGACGCTCGCACCTAACATACAGTTAAGACGCTCGCACCTAACATACAGTTAAGACGCTCGCACCTAACATACAGTTAAGACGCTCGCACCTAACATACAGTTAAGACGCTCGCACCTAACATACAGTTAAGACGCTCGCACCTAACATACAGTTAAGACGTTAAGACGCTCGCACCTAACATACAGTTAAGACGCTCGCACCTAACATACAGTTAAGACGCTCGCACCTAACATACAGTTAAGACGCACCTAACATACAGTTCGCACCTAACATACAGTTAAGACGCTCGCACCTAACATACAGTTAAGACGCTCGCACCTAACATACAGTTAAGACGCTCGCACCTAACATACAGTTAAGACGCTCGCACCTAACATACAGTTAAGACGCTCGCACCTAACATACAGTTAAGACGCTCGCACCTAACATACAGTTAAGACGCTCGCACCTAACATACAGTTAAGACGCTCGCACCTAACATACAGTTAAGACGCTCGCACCTAACAGTTAAGACGCTCGCACCTAACAGTTAAGACGCTCGCACCTAACAGTTAAGACGCTCGCACCTAACAGTTAAGACGCTCGCACCTAACAGTTAAGACGCTCGCACCTAACAGTTAGACGCTTGCACCTAACAGTTAGACACACACACACATAAGTTATATAGACACACAATATAGTTACAGACAAACGAGCACACACACATCTTACAGAAACCTCAAGGACACACACAAAATAACCATACAAACACATTAGGTTGTACTGACCTTTGATGGCTGACTCGACTCTCTCAAACTCCAGAAATATCCTCACTGCTTCATCGTCTGTCACCTGAGCAATCTGAGGAGAACATATAGCTTAATACACATGCTAAACAGAGTGGTTCGAGCCCTGAATGCTGATTGGCTGACAGTCGTGGTAAACCACAGGTATAACAAAACAGATTTTTACTGCTTTAATTACGTTGGTAACCAGTTTATAACAGCAATAAGGCACCTCGGGGGTTTGTGATATATATGGCCAATATACCATGGCTAAGGGCTGTGTCTAAGCTCTCCGCGATGCGTTGTGCATAAGAACAGCCCATAGTCGTGGTATATTGACCATATACCACACCTCTTCGGGCCTTACTGCTTAATTAGTCAACACAATATGACTCAGCACTTAACTATACACACACAGACAGACTTATTCCTCTCACCTCAAAGATGACACACTTGATGACCTTGCCGTATTTCTCACACTCTTCTTTGGTCTCCCCTTCCAAATCTTCATCCACCTCTCCTCTGCCCACCATGTTCTAAAACACACACACTTTATTGGACCTATGCACATAAACAAACAAGAATTGACAATAAATACTCAGGCACAGACACACACATAGCACCCACCCGTAGCAGCACGACTTTGGTGGGGCATTTGAGGATCTCTGTGAGGGGGTTGGCCTCTGACTTCTTGGAGGGGTCCACTGATGGGAGAAAGAGAGCAGAATATTTCAACAATAAGTCAAACAACTGAATATATTGGTAAACAGGAAGAGACTCAGACTGTAGATTGGACCAGAATGTGGACCACAACTGATGTTTTAAAGCTAGTTAAATCAATCAGATGAGGGTTACAGGTACTAACCTAAAAACTCAATTAACACATCATATTTTCATAATTTTCTAGGTTATCAACCATCATAATGTAGGCCCAAAATAAATGTGGTTACTAGTTCCATAATGAAACTTGACCCACATTGAGATGAGCAAACTGTATAACAAAAAAATGGAGAATTTGCCTGTCAAAATGAGAAGGTTTGAGATGCGAATAGATGGAGACATGGGACAACAAGACACACGGGGCGAAACCGGATGTGATGCGTCAAGGTAAGGAGGAAGTGATGTGACAGTGCCAAACCTATTGAAGCCGAGCCCCAGCCTAAAGGCTCAGCTGCTGCCGTCTGGCTACTGGATCCTGGTGCTTTAGAGAGGGACACAAACACACACACACAAAACGAAAAACAAAAGAACACCAATACACACAACTAAGATCACAAATGTTGAAGATTAAAATCATCAATGAATGAAAAATACCAATTAAAAACTGAATCTTGACTGAGGATGATCACACAGCTACAAATAATGTTACAATAGACAGTCTTGGAACTAGAAACCAAGACCATTCATTCTGGGCCTATGTAATACATGATAAAAAAAAAAAAAATTTAAACATCTGGACAGGCTAATGTAACAAGAGGAGACAATGAAAACAAGCTTGTATCTATCTTATCTAGTAGAAAGAGATCATGAGCATTGGTGTTAGAGAAAAGGGGGGGGCGCTGGTGTAAAAAGGAGAGAGGGAGGGAGTAGACTGTGTGCATATATAATAAGAAAGAGAAGTGAAATCTGAGAGAAAGACAGGAGAGCTGAGACAGGAATGAGTGAGAGCGAGCGAGCGAGACAGGGCAGTGAGACGGCAGAAAGTGAGATGTGAAGCATGGCGTTACTCTTCTCAGTGGCGTCTCCTATGATGATCTTGCCACCCCTCTTGCTGGTCTTCTCTACAGACAGGGCCGTGCTGAGACCCTGCTCGTGTTTGCCCAGCCCCTGGCCCTCCCGGAAGCCATACTTCTGCATGATCTTATGGGCCACGGTCCCTCTGGGGAGACGGACACAACATCAGACAACACCACTGGACAGAACATTGAGCTGCTGTACTATGCAGGTTGATGCCATTAGAGGGCCAGTGTTCAGATGTGTTGTGTTTTGAGTAGGGCACATGAGACTACATACAACTAACAGGACATTCTATCCCAGTAAGGGGTATCAGACTCACCCCATGTTGGCCAGGAATGAGTTGGTGGGACCGCCAGGTGGTGAGCGGGGGCGTTCGGAGTCCTCGTACATGGGGGGAGGGATGGCTGCTTTAGAACCACGGGAGGGTCGCATCTCATCCTCATAGGAGTATGACGAGCCTGGAGGAGCGAGACAGTCAGTTAGCACACTCACCTCATCCTGATCAAGCATGTTGAATGTCATCCTAATGTTAAATAACACTGCCATCTACTGGACAAACTCCCCCACATCCCAAACAGGCAGACACAAATCCCTCTGTGAGCCATTACTCACTGTCTCTACTATCCACGAGTGAGGAGGGTGGGGCGATGGCTGCTCCACCCATACCTAAGAGAGACACATGGGTAAGAATCAAGCACCACATACAGTCAGACACATTATCCTGAAGTAATCACAACATTATCCTAACATTAAGAACAAGTACATCTGCCTAAATGTCTCATCTGCTTAGAAGGCTCAGTGAAACCATAGGTAGTCTACTCACTCCTTTTCCTCTTCTCCTTCTCATAGTCCTCCTCCTCCTCATCTGACTCTCCCTCTGCCGTGGGGAAGCGGGAGAATCCACTCGGAGCGCTGCTGCCCTCGTGTCTGTCCTTCCTCTTCCTGGACAGGAAGCACACGAGGTCAGAATGAAGGACAGAACATGGACTGAAATGATGTGGTCATAGTCAGGTCCATATTCCTACAGTGTGAAAACGTCTAAACAATACGTCATCCTTAGTTTCCTGAAGGATATAACATTGTAACTTATGTCAACAATAACAACAGAATCCTGTTGAATGTTCTAGAAGTGTAGCTTTGGTGCTGTTCGGTAAGAGGTCGTACTTCTCTCTGTCCTCTATCTCCTTCAGTCGTTCCTGCTCTCTCTGCCTCTGCCTCTCCTCACGGTGTCTCTTCACCACCTTCTCGTAGTCGTTGGGGAACATGGGGTCATACTCATCAGCTAGGGGGATTAGCGCGTCCCCCGAGGGGAACCCGCTGGGTGCTGTGTCCTGACACACACATCACATCACATAAGTCACACATATTTCACACCCTGACAAATACTTGTGTCACAGAAACACACACAGCCCTCACCTTGAGTCCTGCTGCAATGTGTGGGGGTGTGTCTATTATCTGTCTGTCATCAGCCGAACCTCCTCTCTTTAAGTCAATAACTGGTGCCAGGACAGTACCCTGCTTCATCCGCTGACTCTGTGGGGAACACACACACCATCATCATCATCCATATCTCTGTATGAGGGGAAAAGGTTCATAGATATGGCTAGGGATGCTTTTTAAACATAGCTTTGAGTCTTCCTGAATCCAGCTTTCATCAACCTGCAGTGCCATTGGAACCCACCTTAGCCTGAGTCAGAGCTGCCTTCTTTACTTTCAGCTGTGACTGCAGTAGCTTAAAATTCTTGGACCAGCCCTCGGTCTTGGTGTCACTGGTCGCACTCCCGACACCCATGTCGTCGTAAAGCGACATCGTTCTCAGAGTTTAAGTAACTTTTTCGGAGCAGGTTAGGAGAACGTACGCAGTAAATTATAATAATTTACTTAGTATGTTAGGAGAATTGACGTAGCAGGTTCGGACACTGGGCTTAAGGTTAGGAACGGGGTTCGGGTTAGCGAAAAGGCTCTCCTAACCTGCTACGAAAATAACTTTGTATCGAAGTGGCGTGAAAAGTGTGTGTCCCCTAAAGATACTGCTGGCAGTGGCAGGGTAAAAAGACCTGTAAATAAAAGCAGCGTCAAGACAAAATATATAACTGACATAGTGGTGGGTATAATTTGTGGAACGTTCCAACAGGAATCTGTTCCAAAAACTTCGTAAATAACAACATTGCCAACAAACAACGCATACAAAGTTGTATAGCGGCCGAATAAGATACCGGATAGAGAGGGTTATTTCATTACGTTATCGCTCACCACGTTGATTCCGAAAAATGTATCTGGTAGCCTATGGACAAACATTAAGAATAAGCTACGTGGTGAGTTGATGACTATTCGGCAGCTAGTTAGCTAGGTGAATTGACCATGCTACTTTGTATGCGTTGTTTGTTGGCAATCTTGTACTTTACGAAATTTTTGGGACAGACTCCTGTTGGAACGTTCCACAAATTATACCCACCCCCCAAAGACAGTCCAGTAGATTTATATAAGAAAATAAACTAATTACATTGCATTTGTGAGGACGTAGCCAGCTAGCTAACGCGTTACTTTTAGCCAACTAACGTTAAAAAACAATTGTATCGGTCTTTTGTCGCGGAGGCACACTAACAATACTTCCCACAGATATAACCCCTTTCCAACTAAGAATCAAATACTAACCTTATAAAATATAACTAGTACACAAATGAATCGTTGTAATGCGCGAATACGTGCCTTTTTATTAGCACATATCGCTACACAGCTTGCTACACGGACTTTCAAATCGATACAATAAACGTCATCAAAAATGGTCAACTTCTTCTTTAAAATGATATTGGCGGATCGCAACCAACTGCAAGATGCATACACTGCCACCTACTATACTGGAGTGTAGGAGTACTATACAACTTTTAATCTATTTCTCTTTTCTAGCCCTGTGTTTCTGCCTACTGTTCTGGAGTGTGAATTACTTACACGTTGTGACACAAAATGGGAAAGGATAGGATAAAGGCAAGAAAATTGCCCTACCGACTATCCCTACAGCCATTAAAACCTCACCACTATTCGGCCCTATCTGATCCAACATCATGCAGGCCCAGAAGCCTGGAAGGACGGGACACTATTGTTCAACACACCTTGCACATTAATGAGCACAGGATTTCTGAACAGGCCTCGAAACCATGCCAGGACCATCAGAAGCACCAGTCCTGACAGTAGGTCCACTTACTACGGGTATATCAAATCAAATTTTATTTGTCACATACACATGGTTAGCAGATGTTAATGCGAGTGTAGCAAAATGCTTGTGCTTCTAGTTCCGACAATGCAGTAATAACCAACAAGTAATCTAACTAACAATTCCAAAACTACTGTCTTATACACAGTGTAAGGGGATAAAAAATATGTACATAAGGATATATAAATGAGTGATGGTACAGAGCAGCATAGGCAGGATACAGTAGATGGTATCGAGTACAGTATATACATATGAGATGAGTATGTAAACAAAGTGGCATAGTTAAAGTGGCTAGTGATACATGTATTACATAAGGATGCTAGGGATGCTTTGGTAAACATGTAAGCTCCATCAGTCCGCACTGTAGTTCTACCAATCTGTTTTAAGGCCTCTACATATCATAACTGATCCTATATCTATGAGACTCTGAACCTGGCATCCACCAAATGCTGCACTGTGTTCTCCCACACAATTACAGCACTTAACCTTTCACATTCACCGAGGGTGGCAGGTAGTCTAGTGGTTAGTGTTGGGCCAGTAACCCGAAAGTTTGCTAGATCGAATCCCTGAGCTGACAAGGTAAACATCTGTCATTCTGCCCCTGAACAAGGCAGTTAACCCACTGTTCCTAGGCTGTCATTGTTTAAATAAGAATTTGTTCTTAACTGACTTGCCTAGTTAAATAAAAGTTAAATAAATTTAAAAACGCGTTCCCTTCCACACGTGTCTAATTTATCTTTCCTTCACACTAAGCAGCTACATGTCCCATGGGACAGATCCTCTTACATTGAATCTGTACTTTTCCTAGCAAGACTTTCTCAAACCTCCGCATCACTGATAAGCATTCACTTGTTTGACCCTCTTTCCTGCTGATCAACCTTTTGGCCTCAATCACTCTGCCTCCCTTCACATTTTCTTTAGTATCATCAGTGGACATAGATATTGGGACCCCAGTGATGACTCGCCTCAATCTAAGCACCAGGGACATGGCTTTTAATCTTCTTCCCATTAAACGTTTCCATTTTGAGAATCTTCTCTTGATGAGCCTGGCTACCACACAATATTAATAACCTACCATTTCCAATTAACCAAACTAATTTCACCTACCTCTTTCTCCCCACATTTGTATTTATTTTACCAGGTAAGTTGACTGAGAACACATTCTCATTTACAGCAATGACCTGGGGAGTAGTTACAGGGGAGAGGAGGGGGATGAATGAGACAATTGTGAACTGGGGATTATTAGGTGACCGTGATGGTTTGAGGGCCAGAATGGGAATTTTGCCAGGACACCAGGGTTAACACCCCTACTCTTACAATAAGTGCCATGGGATCGTGACTGACCTCAGAGAGTCGGGACACCCGTTTTAACATCCCATCCAGAAGACAGCACCCTACACAGGGAAGTGTCCCCAATCACATCCCTGGGGCATTGGTATATTTTTTAGACCAGAGGAAAGAGTGCCTCCTACTGGCTCTCCAACACCACTTCCAGCAGCATCTGGTCTCCCATCCAGGGACTGACCAGGACCACGCCTGCTTAGCTTCAGAAGCAAGCCAGCAGTGGTATGCTGCTGGCATACATAGTTAGTCAGATACCTAGGGTGTAAGTGAGGCCCTGTGGTCTCATCAAACACTATCTTTTTTCCACCTAGCGTTCGAATGACCACAACTGGAAAACAAAAATCAAAAACAAACAAAAATCAAACGACCACTAGATGGAGCTAGATGACAACTTTTATACAAGCGTTGACCGTGTGCGGACCTCAAAGGATATGAAATAGTCACATAGAACAATGAGCCAGATATTTATCCGGATGTATAATTGTGAAGCATCCGGTTAGCGTTTCCGCTCACTACCAAATATGGTGATGGCAAGAAGGCTGACAGTAGGAGAAGATGGAGAGAGATGGATTTTGGCTGACATTCTGCACATTTTCTCACCGATTAAATATTTGATTTCAATATAGTTTTCTGTTACCCTTTGCCAAAGTCTAAGAAATTCCGTTGTTTAGAAGGAGTGCAAGGGCGAATTGAGTTATTGCTCAGGCACACTTCACAGAGTAGGCGTTCCCTAACGGATATACACAAATATATGCTAGAACGCGCAAATAGGATCTCGCTAGCTCGTGCTTGGCTCTGCCGTCCTCCTTGCTTGTTCTGCCCACTATGACTAATTTGTTCACATCAGAAACGGCAGGCTGTGGTCTATCGTTGGTTAGTTATAAAAATCTATGACATAGTCTTACAATTGGAATCAATGATTGTATATTGGAATCCAACCAACACGTCTAGCAATCCAAATGTTGTGTGTTCAAATCCCATCATGCAGAACTATCATACTAATTTTAATAAAGAGGATTTACATTTACGATGTTACTTCTACCCCTGAGTCCAGGTTACAGCAGTAGACCTGAATGATTGAGAATGAAAGTGAAAGTGCCAGTGTGGCAGCAACACATTTGGATGAAAGGTTTCCGGCGTTATCCACATACCACTTCAAAAGTTCGGAGATGCATATTATTTTCCTGTGGCTCAGTTCATCACCAAAGATACTTTATAGACACTCCTTTATTTAAACATTGGAATAGCAGGCTCAAGTGTCATGCGGCTGTGTCTCCTTTCCCTCCTTTTTATCATCAAAGTGTGTCGACTCAATATTGTAAGGCGAGGTCAGTACATTTTGTCTGTTACAATTATGTATAGTAAGGGATACACTTCGTCCATGTGCAGAATTCATTTTTCCAATGTATTTTACAGAACGGCTTTGTTTATCCCGCTTATAGTACAGTTGCCAAATAAAACATTTACCTGTGGATTTTTGTTTATAAGCGAATTCCAACTTTCTTATATTTTGGTTGCTAGTTCGATATTCATCCTCCCATGTTTCTAGTTTGACCAGCTGTTTTCAGAAACGGTTATTTTTTTAAATTAATTTGTCATATAAGCAGGTTTGCTGGCAGCAAACCATTTATCTAGCTAAATAAGCGACCCAGTCGTTCATTTATCTTAGCTAAATAAGCGACCCAGTCGTTCGTTCTTTATGTTCGGTTGCCATGCTCAGTGGCAACGTTCGAATCCCTTGCTTACTGCTAGCTAGCCAACTAGCTACGGCTACAAAGTCACGCCCCGGCTCTGCTGTCAGAATAACAGCCACTTGTAGTATTTTGCGTTTGTTTACGCTGTTTAGCCCACTTATACCACAGTTACCAAATAAAACAATACTATAAGCACACATTTACCGTTAGAAATAACATTTAACTAAATGCTAGTCTAAAAGAAATGGGAGATAATGTCTAGATGCTTTTTACAGTGTAGATCTAGTGTAAAGACTGAACAAAAATAGCGGCCTCAGATCATACCACGGGTTCCAAGAAGAAGATACCAAGAAGATACCAAGATACCAAGAAGCTGGATGTGAGGGGCTAGCATGATTACACGTGTCTTGCAGTTGTGAGGCTGTTTGGATTTACTGCCAAATTCTCTAAAATGAGATTGGAGGAGGCTAATGGTAGAGAAACTAATATTCAATTATCTGGCAACAGCTCTGGTGGACATTCCAGCAGTCAAAATACCAATTGCACACTCCCTCAAAAAATTGCAGGCATTCTGTTGTATGACAAAACTGCACATTTTAGAGTGGCCTTTTATTGTCCTAAGCACAAGGTGCACCTGTGAAATGATCATGCTGTTTAATCAGCTTCTTGATATTCCACACCTGTCAGGTGGATGGATTATCTTGGCAAAGGAGAAATGATCACCAACAGGGATGTAAACAAATTTGTGCACAACATTTGAGAGAAATAAGCTTTTTGTGCGTATGAAATATTTCTTGGATCTTTTATTTCAGCTCATGAAACATGGGACACTTTACATGTTGCGTTTATATTTTTGATCAGTATACATTGCCCGGCTGAGCTGATGAGACAGTGGATTGCGCAGTCAGATGGAACAGAGTAAATTCAATGTCATAGATTTAGTAGGTGGAATAGACACCGGCTAGAATGTGGTTTTAACCAATTGGCATACAGGATTAGACCCACTCGTTGTATAATTCCAAGGTAATGTACAGAACGTCTGTGTTTTATCCCTTACTTACTATTTATTCATTTATTTCACACGGAATAATAAGCATATGTTTTTTTCTTTCTGTTATTTATTCATTAATGGTTATTTGGTGTGTCTGTGTGTGTTGTTGAGGATGCTACTCACTGCTGCCATCTGCATAGATTGAACAACACTCTTAAAAGGTGTTATCTAGAACCTAAAATAAACATTTTTGGTTCCAGGTAGAACTATCATTCTCTCATACACTCTTTGAAAAAAGGGTTATTCGACTGTCCCCATAGGATAACCGTTTTTGGTTCCAGGTAAAACACCTTTTGGTTCCATGTAGTACCCTCTGGTGAAAGGGTTCTACATGGAACCATGTTATAGACTGACCAGGTGAATCCAGGTGAAAGCTATGATCCTTTATTGATGACACTTGTTAAATCCACTTCCATCCGTGTAGATGAAGGGGAGGAGACGGGTTAAATAAGGATTTTAAAATCTTGAGTCAATTGAGACATGGATTGTGTATGTGTGCAAGACAAAATATTTAAGTGCCTTTGAACAGGGTATGGTAGTAGGTGCCAGGTGCACCGGTTTTAGTGTGTCAATAACTACAACGCTGCTGGGTTTCCCAGCATTTTTGACACCTTGTTGATTTTATGCCCCACGAATTCAGGCTGTTCTGAGGGCAAAAGGGGGTGCAACTCAATAATGTTTTGTACACTCAGTGTGTTTGTGTGTTATTTAGTGCAGTTTCATCAAATTATTTTTACACATTTGTTTCAGATACTTTTTTTTTATGTGTTTGGCCTGGTATGGTTCTCAATCAGAGGCAGCTGTCTATCGTTGTCTCTGATTGAGAGCCACACTTAGGTAGCCTGTTTTCCCGTTTTGAGTTGTGGGTGATTATTTTCTGGTTCGTTTTTGTTGCACCTGTCAGAACTGTTTGTTTATCGTTTTGTTGTTTTTGTTTGTGTATTCATTCTGGATTAAAAGTATTATGGACACGTACCACGCTGCACTTTGGTCCTCTTCACCTTCTTCCACCAATGAAAATCGTTACATGATTGTCCATGTTATTACTATCTTAAATCAATCATAGCCTATGTGTTAGTAAAGAAAAATGTGTTTTTAATTTTAAAAAGCAATGGGCAATTATTCTTTACCCAAATGGTCCCCAGAGGAAGAGGGCCTAATCACCGGTCCCTGTTTGAGAAATGCTGAAAGCAGTCTAAGCCGAAAGAGGCCAGTTATGGACCTAAACTCAAACACTCATAAAAACATGAAATTGTCTATAATCAAAGAATGTAATTTTGGCCATAAGAAATCATTTTATATAAGTTATAGAAATATATGTATTTTTAAAATACATGTTGGAGAGATTTTTTAAATGTAAAACCACCTCAGCAGCCTCCCAACCTGAGTTTGGAAGGTTGGGAGTTCAATTCCCGGGTGAGTCCTACCAAAGACTGTAAATGAGACCTGATTCCTCTCTGCTTGGCACACAGCATTAAGGAGTGGATTCGGGGTAAGGCCCTGTGACAGATTAGGGGGTATACTTGCACATTAAGGGGCTTCATTACTACAGAAACAGAAGATTTGATGCCTGGGACTTGTTATGGATAAAAGCCTATACAGACAGATTGGTATAATATATTTGCTTGTTGACAAGATGATAGGTATTCACCGAAGGGAAATATTGACCAACAGAGCATCGTTGAATAGTACTCTTCATGTACACCTCAAAAACAAACTAGGTTCTTTTTAATGTTTTGAGCTTCTGTGTTGTATATTAGTGTAATATTGGGATGTAAACTCAGACTGCATTTCAACTCAATATCTGACATGGTACAGGTGTCTTCTTCAATTTGCACCAATACCCATGTGTGTGTGAGGTGTATACTTTTGATGCCATGAAGATTTTTAAGATGACCCAAAAACACCATGTGTGACCCTGTTTTAGCCCATTGTGAAACAGGGGTTGAACACAATGTGGCAGTGGACACTATTTAACATGACAGGGACCTGCCACATCTGTGGGCCAACCCAATGAAGGCTCTCTGAAATGTAACAGTTAAACATTTTCACACCTATGGTTGCACATTTTGGGGAATATCCAGAGTAGGGCAGGGTGGTATACCGTTTTTTGCGATATTGATGCACGGACCGGTTTGGGTTTTTACTTTACCTTCTATAACGGTTTTTGAATGTTTGGTTTGTTAAATGTAATACGCAGTGTGTAACACCCATTTCCTCTCTCTCTCCATGCCGCTTCCCACACAGACCTAGCCCCAGCTCGTGTCACTCAAGGAGTGCATTTGTTGTTCCTCGACCACGAGACACTTGCGTTCAGTCTGCATGGTCAATACAGCACATGCAACACATGTTGATGACAACGATGCAATTGTCCCTTTGTTTCTTAATATAAATCTACTAGCATTCTATAATTACACTATTAGCTTGTGTTTCTTAATCTGCAAACAGCTAGTTGTTCCTAAATCTTGTTAGCTGCTAATGCTAATAAATGCACTGAGTAAGAGCAAGCGTAATTAGCCATACAGCCTGAGAATACCAGTGATGGTGTTGACCTAAATCAGCGTGTTGTTTGTGCAACAGTGTCTTCTAAATTAAATAGGTAAACACAAAGCAAGAATGTCTTGGCTACATGAAGTAAGTATCTAAGAGAAAACATTCAATGTAGCCAAAGATTATATGGTCCCTTAGAAAAGGCATATAAACACTTTAGAGCCTACCCTACCGCAATAACTCCTTGGCATTTTCATTAGTTGTCATGTCAAACAACACAGTATTAAAAGTGCCCACTATTATATTCTAACTAAATAATTAGAATAGACATTCTATTTCCATGATTCCAACAGTTGACATAAGTGTTTTGCTCTAAATTGCAACATTTGGTTAAAAACAAGGCCCAGATTGCTTGCCCATATTGTGTAGCCCTACGTCGCAGAGTAGAAATTATCTGAAATGCAGATTTTGTGGGGGGTTGAAGTTGAATTGAACAGTATAAAACAATCAGAATGGAGAAAGACCCATTGAAATCACTTAGAATGTATGTGTCGCCACCCTAGGGTCACACACTACTCATAAAGCAAATATTGAACTTTTATTATTAAAAAACATAAAATACCGTCATACCGTAAAAATGTCAAATACCGTGATATACTATTTTTGCCATATTGCCCGACCCTAATTCAGAGGTGGAAACTTTCCGTGGGAATATATGGGAATTAACAGGAATATATGGGAATTAATGGAAATATATGCAAATTAATATCATTAAAATGTAGATGTTTTTTGCATTGGATATATTTACCATATCATATGGACATAAACTTTTGACCATATCATAAGTAGACTTAATTGCAAATGATTAAATCCTTCCAATTTTTTTTTTTTTAAACTATTTAGTTACGAATTAAACTTTAATTAAATAAGTTGACTCTTCACATGGGATGATTTCACTGAACAACAAAAGAAAGGGAATATTGAATGATCCCCAATGATCCATCGCATCTCCCAAAAACGTTTTCAACATACATCTGTAAAATGATAGTCTAGAAACTAAAGCTTTAGTTGTCTTCCCCTCAGGCTTCCATGTCTTCTCCCCGGACCTCCTCAATGACCTCCTCAATGTCCACCTCCTGAACATCAGACTCTGAGGCCTCATCTTCACTGTCACTTTCCAACCTTGTTGAGGATGGCTCGTTGTCAGGCTCAAAAAGCCTCAGATTTGACCGGATGGCCACCAATTTTTCAACCCTTGTATTGGTCAACCTTTTGCATGCTTTGGTGTGTGTGCTCCTAAACCAGGACCAGTTGCGCTCTGAGGCGGCTGATGTTGGTGGGATTTGGAAGATGATGGAGGCAACAAGGGAAAGAGCCTCAGATCCACAAAGTCCCTTCCACCAGGTGGCTGATGAGATATGTTGGCACGACTGCCATATTGCATCTCCATCACAAAGACCTTGCTTGGAAGTGTACTTCGCCAGACTGCCAAGAACCTTCCCCTCATCCAAGCCAAGGGGGCGAGACACGATAGTGATGACACCAGAGTCCTTGTTGATCTCTGCACCAGACAGGATGCTCTTGCCAGCATACTTGGCGTCCAACGTATTTGCTGCGGCATGTATGGGTTTCAGGCAGAAGTCTTCACGCTTTTGACGTATTTCAGAACTGCAGTTTCCTCTGCTTAGAGCAACAATGAAGTGGGCAGGGCAGTACAGATTTCTTCTTTACATCTGCAGCAGAGTCTGAATATCAGACAGGAAAGCATTGTCTCCCTCAATCCGTGCAATGGCTACTGCTATAGGTTTCAAGAGTTTCAGGCTGCTTACCACTCTCGCCCAAAATACATCATCCAGAAGGATCCTCTTGATGGGGCTGTCCATATCGGCAGACTGTGATATGGCCATTTCTTGGAGAGACTCCTTCCCCTCCAGGAGACTGTCAAACATGATGACAACACCACCCCAACGGGTGTTGCTGGGCAGGTTCAATGTGGTGCTCTTATTCTTCTCACTTTGCTTGGTGAGGTAGATTGCTGCTATAACTTGATGACCCGTCACATACCTAACCATTTCCTTGGCTCTCTTGTAGAGTGTATATATTGTTTTCAGTGCCATGATGTCCTTGAGGAGCATATTCAATGCATAAGCAGCACAGCCAATGGGTGTGATGTGAGGGTGGGACTCCTCCACTTTAGACCACGCAGCCTTCATGTTCACAGAATTGTCTGTCACCAGTGCAAATACCTTCTGTGTTCCAAGGTCATTGATGACTGCCTTCAGCTCATCTGCAATGAAGAGACCGGTGTGTCTGTTGTCCCTTGTCTGTGCTCTTGTAGAATACTGGTTGAGGGGTGGAGATGATGTTGTTAATTATTCCTTGCCCACAAACATTTGGGCCACCCATCAGAGATGATTGCGAAACAGTCTGCTTTCTCCATGATTTGCTTGACATTCACATGAACTCTGTTGAACTCTGTATCCAGCAAATTACTAGATAAAGCATGTCTGGTTAGAGGGGTGTATGCTGGGTGAAGAACATTCAGAAATCTCTTCCAATACACATTGCCTGTGAGCATCAGAGGTGAACCAGTTGCGTACACAGCTCGAGCAAGACATCCATCAGCATTTCTCTGACTACGTTCCTCCATTGAGTCAAAAAACTTCTGATTCCAGGAGGACAATGAGCTGTTGCTATCGAATAAGGTGTCTGATTCATAATTTTCACCTCGAATAGAAGTAGAAGGACTTTTGTCAGAGGTTGCTTGTTGTGAGCGCTGAGGGAACTTTATGCACTTGGCCAGATGATTTTGCATCTTTGTTGCATTCTTCACATATGATTTGGCACAGTATTGGCAAATGTACACAGCTTGTCCTTCTACACTAGCAGCAGTGAAATTTCTCCACATATCAGATAGTGCCTGTGGCATTTTCCTGTAAAGATTAGAAAAAAATGAGAAAAAAAAACCAAACCAATACAATTCAATGTACAGATAAATAGTTAAGCAGATTAAACAACTCCTTTGTAAGATACATGTTTTAAAATGAAACATGTATGGAAACAGGTGAATTAACACTCCAGATAGCAGGCTGAAGCAAGCTAAAACCCACATGGTAGCAAAGACTAACTAGAGGAAATAGTTAGAAATGATTTAAACAAACTTTGCTGTAGGCTACTATTTACTAGTTAACAAAAAAACATGTATGTCATATAAAATATATTCACCCCACCCAGTATTGTAATCAAAACTTACCAGAAAGCATGTATTCCTTGGCTTAGACAGTGTAGTAGTGTGGGCTCAATAGCATCTCATTAGTGTGCAAGATCTTGTACATGTGATGGAAGAATGCTCTGTGCAATTCCATTGAATAGGGGATAGTTTAACCATAATATACCACAAGACTTAGAATTGTCTTCTGTGTATCCCACAAAAAAAGGTTCACTGTTATAAGCTAACTTTTTTTGATGAATTTAAGCAAAATTCACCAAATTCCCGGGCTTAACTTCCCATGGAAAATTTGCGGAAGATTTCCGGATATTTACCGCAAAGTTTCCGACCCTTTGCAACCCTATTCACACCCATTGTCTTGCTTATATTGTCCTTAAAACACTACTCAAACATATCTTTCCTCTCTTGCTATGTTTTCTACTAACCTTCCAGAGAGACCATGAGCAATGGCGAACATTGTTAAAGGCCCGTTGCAGTCAAAATGCATTTTATTTCTCTATTATATATTATATTATGCAACAACTGAAGAAACTAATGTGTGATGTAATAGTTGTTGGTTGAAAATACAATCTACACAGGACCTTCATCCATGTAAAATGTGCTGATTAGGAGTTTTGGCCTGGTGACATCACCGGATGGTATAAATTAGTTGACCAATAACAAAGAGAGTTTGAAACCTCTCTGCCAATAACAGCTAATTTTCAGATTACATATCCCTCCCAATAGGTCCCTCCGCTCTGGTGGATTGAGCCACATTGTGGTTCGTGCACTGCTTAGATGCCCTTTCCTCCCCACTCAGACAACTCCCAGACAGTCCTAGCACAATTCTTTTTTAAAAACTTTGGATCCACCCCAGTATTATGGGAACACACCTTATTTACTTAGTCACCTTCTCATCACCCCTCAGACGTGTGCCCACCCCTGCCTCAGTGTGAGCTCACCAAGCCCTTGAAAAAGTTGGATAGTTATCAAGAAAACTACTCTGTACACTACCAGTGTGTGGATGGCTATGTGAGGATGGCGGGGACCTCCAGTCGCATCAAGTGCAAACGAATTAATCAGGTTCTTCAGTGGGAAGGCCCAACACTGATATGCATTCGTAAGTAGATGCGCTACCCACCTATGACACATTAAGACAGACAAGCCACACCTATAAGATCAGGTATTCCAATTATGCAATAACTATAGACTACATCTGTAATGCATATAATTTACATATAAAAAGCAGGTATGAGACTAGATATTTGGAACAAATGTGTGCATTTTCTGGCTGATTCTTTCATGCTTATTCCAGCCGACCCATCTATTCCAACTACGATATTACGTGAGTATTGCCTGTCTGCATGCCTGCCTGCCTGCCTGCCTGTCTGCCAGAGAGAGAAGAAGAGACATTCCTGAATGTTGTTAATAATTGCCAAAGCGGGATGGCAGGAAATGGTTGTAGTGAGTTTCATGTCAGGGGAGATCAGTGAGATTAAAGCCAGCAGCTCTCTCGTTTTAGTTTAGTTTTCAGGCTGTGAAAGAGAAACAGTGCAGATAAAAACTCTATAGAGTTGTTCTCAGTTCCTTATTGGTACTTTTCCATCTAGACTTACTCCCACACCAGGGTGTCACCAGTGTTAATGTCACGGTTATCCATTGTTATGTAAATGCTCCCGAGTGGCGCAGCAGTCTAAGGCACTGCGTCTCAGTGCAAGAGGCGTCACTACAATCCCTGGTTTGAATCCAGGCTGTATCACATCCGGGCCGGGATTGGGAGTCCCATAGCGTGGCGCACAATTGGTACAGCATTGGCCGGGGTAGGCCGTCATTGTAAATAAGAATTTGTTCTTAACTGACTTGCATAGTTAAATAAAGGTTGAATGTAAAAATAAAATGACAGCTGAAAAGTACCCAGGCCCTTGCCTTGGCTCCAAGTCAGAGCAGGTCCACCGGAGACACGGGTGCCAGCCCGCATAGAGGGAAACAGAAAAGTCTGAGCCTTTTGGGTTAAACACTGGGTTAAATTGTCAGTAGAGAGCCTCCAGAGTTGCGAAGTTGTCTAAGGCAGTGCTAGCTGTGCCACTAGAGATCCTGGCTCTGTCGCAGCCAACCGGGAGACCCATGGGGCGGCACACAATTGGCCCAACGTCGATCGGGTTAGGAGAGGGTTTGGCCGGCAGGGATGTTCCTGTCCCTTCGCGCACTAGCGACTCCTGTGGCGCAGTGCACCCTGGCACAGTCGCCAGGTGTATGGTGTTTCCTCCGACACATTGGTGCGGCTGGCTTCCGGGTTAAGCGGGCATTTTGTCAAGAAGCAGTGCGGCTTGGCTGGGTTGTGGACGCACGGCTCTCGACCTTCGCCTCTCCCGAGTCCGCACGGAGTTTCAGCGATGGGACAGGACCAATTACCAATTGGGGAGGGACAGAGAGAGACAGAGAGAGAGAATCATTATCTCTGATATCTGGGAAATTAGCCAATTGGTTAGCATGGGACTTGTGTTCTGTTAACCTCATAGACGTAGGGTGAAACCATCTAAATACACTTTAGTAGCTGTACAACATTTCCATAACGTTCCTGTATGGTTTGAACATAAGGCAGTTAAAAAAAAAAAAAAGTACAAGTTTGAAAGTAAAATGGAAAGTACCATAGGGGAAAGGGTGCAGATTTATTTTAATACCATAGACTAAAAATAACTGACCACCGTGACAAACGCGCTTGAGTCTACATTAGTCATATCCTCTCTACTTTCCTCTTCTTGTCATCACCACAACTTTCACGTTCTCTCCTATCCTTTTGGGTACGTGATCTGTATGACACAGTTTATGTAAAGATACATTGTATGGAACATTCTGTACATTGCCAATGGACCTAAGGCAGCGTTTCCCAAACTCGGTCCTCGGGAGCCCAAGGGTTACACGTTTTGGGTTTTGCCCTAACACTACACAGCTGATTCAACACGTGAGGATTAGTTGATTATTTGAATCAGCTGTGTAGTGCTAGGGGAAAAACCAAAATGTGCACTCCTTGGTTAGGGAAATGCCGACCTAAGGGAAAGGGTCCACTGACATTGATCAGATTGTAGTTATCAACTGTCTGAGTACACGATGTGATTCTCTCTGTGCTTTGAGCTGTTTCTGTGTCCAACCCCACACTGTGTGCAGGTGTTTAAAAAAAACTTGGGCTGGGACCTCCAGTGCCTTCAGAAAGTATTCGCACCCTTTGACTTTTTTTCACATTTTGTTGTGTTACAAAGTGGAATTAAAATGGATTTAAATGTCATTTTTTGTCAACAATCTACACAACATACTCCTTAATGTCTAAGTGGAAAAAATGATAATATATAAACTGTACCAGTCAAAGGTTTGGACACCCATACTCATTCAACGATTTTTCTTTATTTTTTACTATTTTCTACATTGTAGAATAATAGTGAAGACATCAAAACTATGAAATAACACATATGGAGTCATGTAGTAACCAAAAAAAGTGTTAAACAAATCAAAATATATGTTATATTTGAGATTCTGCAAAGTAGCCACTGTTTGCCTTGATGACAGCTTTGCACACTCTTGGCATTCTCTCAACGAGCTTCACTTGGAATGTATTTGCAAAAGTCTTGAAGGAGTTCCCACATATGCTGAGCACTTGTTGGCTGCTTTTCCTTCACTCTGTGGTCCAACTCATCCTAAACCATCACAATTGGGTTGCGGTCGGGTGATTGTGGAGGCCAAGTCATCTCATGCAGCACTCCATCACTCTCTTCTTGGTCAAATAGCCCTTACACAGCCTGGAGGTATGTTTTGGGTCATTGTCCTGTTGAAAAACAAATGATAGTCCCACTAGGCACAAACTGGATGGGATGGTGTATCGCTGCAGAATGCTGTGGTAGCCATGCTGGTTAAGTGTGCCTTGAATTCTAAATAAATCACTGACAGTGTCACCAGCCAAGCACCCCCACACCTCCTCCTCCATGCTTCACAGTGGGAACCACACATGCAGAGATCACCTACTTTGCGTCTCACAAAGACATGGCAGTTGGAACCAAAAATATCAAATTTGATTTGATTTCCACCGGTCTAATGTCCATTGCTCGTGTTTCTTGGCCCAAATAAGTCTCTTATTCTTATTGGTGTCCTTTAGTAGTGGTTTCTTTGCAGCAATTCGACCATGAAGGCCTTATTCACGTTCTTCTCTGAACAGTTTATGTTGAGATGTGTCTGTTACTTGAACTCTGTGAAGCATTTATTTAGGCTGCAATTTCTGAGGCTGGTAACTTTAATGAACTTATCCTCTGCAGCAGAGGTAACTCTGGGTCTTCCTTTCCTGTGGCGGTCCTCATGAGAGCCAGATTCATCATTGCGCTTGATGGTTTTTGCGACTGCACTTGAAAAAACTTTAAATGTTTTTTAAATGTTCTGCATTGACTGACATTCATGCCTTGAAGTAATGATGGACTTTCATTTCTCTTTGCTTATTTGAGCTGTTCTTGCCGTAATATGGACTTGTTCTTTTACCAAATAGGGCTATCAACCCTACTTTGTCACAACACAACTGATTGGCTCAAACGCATTAAGAAGTAAAGAAATTCCACAAATGAACTTTTAACAAGGCACACCTGTTAATTGAAATATATTCCAGGTGACTACCTCCTGAAGCTGGTTGAGAGAATGCCAAGAGTGTGCAAAGCTGTCATCAAGGCAAAGGGTGACTACTTTGAAGAATCTCAAATATAAAATATATTCTGATTTGTTTAACACTTTTTTGGTTACTAATCTATATCAAATCAAATCAAATTTATTTATATAGCCCTTCGTACATCAGCTGATATCTCAAAGTGCTGTACAGAAACCCAGCCTAAAACCCCAAACAGCAAGCAATGCAGGTGTAGAAGCACAGTGGCTAGGAAAAACTCCCTAGAAAGGCCAAAACCTAGGAAGAAACCTAGAGAGGAACCAGGCTATGTGGGGTGGCCAGTCCTCTTCTGGCTGTGCCGGGTAGAGATTATAACAGAACATGGCCAAGATGTTCAAATGTTCATAAATGACCAGCATGGTCGAATAATAATAAGGCAGAACAGTTGAAACTGGAGCAGCAGCACAGTCAGGTGGAAGTTGAAACTGGAGCAGCAGCATGGCCAGGTGGACTGGGGACAGCAAGGAGTCATCATGTCAGGTAGTCCTGATTCCATGTGTTATTTCATCATTTTTGTATCTTCACTATCATTCTACAATGTAGAAAACAGTAAAAATAAAGATAAACCCTTGAATGAGTAGGTGTGTCCAAACTTTTGACTGGTACTGTATATTTCCATGCTAGGTTGGAATAATACTGTTAAAATTATGTCAATACTCTTTTAGTGTAGGAGCTGTTTGAAGAGCCCGTCTGAAATTTCAAACTGTTTTGGAGGGATGACGTTTTGGCCTACATGGTGACATCACCATGCAGTAAATTAGTTAATAGACCAATAAGAAAGAGTTCCAAACCTCTGCCACTAACAGCAAATTTTCTTTCCCCCTCCGACTCAGACCACTCCCAGACAGTCCTAGCAAAATTTTTGCTATTTTGGTTTCTTTTTAACCATTTCGCAGTAAGTTACCCAGTAATGATTGGTACCCAGAAATGATTTGATATTAAGCTAAAAACAGCTGCATTAGACCTTTTAAACGCTATTATTGCACACAGAGTGAGTCTATGCAACTTATGTGGCTAAGCAACATTCAAAACATTTCAGATTTTCATTTTAAATTCACTTGTAAACATTTCTTAAAACATAATTCCACTTTGATACTATGGGGTGTTGTGTGTAGATCAGTGACACAAATGTTTAATTCAATCAATTTTAAATTCAGGCTGGTAACACAACAAAATGTGTAAAATTTCAAGGGGTGTGAATACTCTCTGAAGGCACTGTAAATCCCTGCCCTGGCTGTATTGATTTCTTATGACTGACCTCTTTTATCCTCTCTCCCCCAACAGCTTCAATAACCCACAAGAGGACTCCATCTCCCATAGTGCACCTCTCAGTGCCAACAGAGAGAATTAGCCCAAGACCAACCACTCCCAGTTCACTTTTATCTCCAATACTGCGTATGTCCCTCCAAATTTTCATCAATTGCTGCCTTTCTTCTCTCCGTATGTTAATGATCAATGTGAGGTATGGTTGGACAGGTCAGTTAAAACTGTTGCTCTGACATTTGCCTCCTAACCCTGGATCCTGTCACAGAGAACCAAGAGGTCATTACTACTGTTACAGTGACAACCACCATCATCGATGACCTTACATTAGTGCCAGTGGATAAGTCCAGTGCGGTGACCTCTGTCTCCACGAAGACTGTTTCTCCATCAGAAAGTTACTGTGTCTCCAACAGAACCCCAGCCTCCAGTGAGGATCCAGTTGGCGGTGAGGAGACTTGTCCCATAGTATATCACTCTACTGAATAGTACAGATATGTTTTTGTTGCATTTATTTAAAGATCTATGTTTGGTAATGGTCCATTCTGGTGTACTATTCTTTGTTGTTCATGCTAGACCAGGGGTTCCCAAACTTATTTTTGCCCACGACCCCATTTTGATATCTGAAAATTCTCAACGCTCCAACTGTAACGGATGTGAAACGGCTAGCTTAGTTAGCGGTGCGCGCTAAATAGCGTTTCAATCGGTGACGTCACTTGCTCTGAGACCTTGAAGTAGTAGTTCCCCTTGCTCTGCAAGGGCCGCGGCTTTTGTGGAGCAATGGGTAACGATGCTTCGTGGGTGACTGTTGTTGATGTGTGCAGAGGGTCCCTGGTTCGCGCGAGGGACGGTCTAAAGTTATACTGTTACACAACCATGTGAAAAAAAATCGAATTAAAATGTTATTAACAGCCAATGTTACTTTTTTATTTGGGGCCTTTCTCTTACTGATGCTGTTTTCTGTTAGAAACATGGTTGGCTTTTGAAAGACTACAATTACAAGTCTTTCCTCTGAATTCACTGATTTGGTCAGTCATCTGTAGAATGTTTTTTTATTTCCCCACCCAGCATGCTTGTGTTCAGTTTGTTCAGTTTCCCAAATGTGTCTATTACATAGGCAAGGAGACACATTTTCTTTTCATTACACAGAAATTCAACCAAGTCTGTTTTTGTTACATCCATTATGAATGACAACAGTTACTCCATCAATGTGAAAAATCTTTCCAATACTCCCCTCCATAACCACCAAGCCTTGGTGTGAAGTAGAACATTGTCATGCTCTGATCCCATATCTCCACATAGTTTTGTGAACAGGCGTGCGCGCAGTGGATGTGGTTTGATGTAGTTCACAATCAAAGTTACCTGCTGCAGTATATCTCCCGAGTTCTGTGCTCAGGTCTTTTGCCTCAGTGTATCATACAATGCGTCAATATGGCAGAGGGAGACATTCATAACTAGGGTGCAGAGGCCTGCCCACCTTCCCACCATAGATGGAGCCCCATCTGTGCAAAGCCCACCATTCGATCACATGGAATCTGTTTTTCGTCACTATAGCTACGCAGCACACTGAACATCCCCTGTGCTGTTTCATGCTCGGTAATCGTGAGACAGAACGTTATGGCCGACATGTATAGCGAACAAAAGTCAATGCATGGGCATCTCTGCTCTCACAACTAACGTTAATTTGGAGCATAAGCTGGGAAGTGTTTGAGTCGTTCACTCAGTTTCCTCTTGAATGCTAGCAATCACATACATTATTTGTTTAACAGTGTTATCTGAGGTATTGTAAGTCGCTCTGGATAAGAGCGTCTGCTAAATGACTTAAATGTAAAATGTAATGTAATGTATTGATGTGAGCTTCTGTGCTGGTGCCTCCCCACACATTGAACATTTTCCTGTAACCCCATTTTTATATCCGGTAACCCCACTTAGGGTCGCGACCCCTCGTTTTGGAACCGCTGTGCTAGACGATGCTAGTCTTTAGAGAAAACTTCCTGTGTTCCTCTGCCAGCTGGCTTCACTCCCACTGATCTCTCCTGGCAAGGGCATGCTAACCACACACTCACTACAACCATTTCCTGGCATCATTCTTTGATCATTATTACCACACTCATGAATCACTCAAGACTTTTAATTACTTATGCAGTCTCTCTCTCTCTCTCTCACTCTCAGATGGAAGCACTGGGAAGAGTTCTGCTACAGCCATATATGCGGGTAAGTAGGCTACAACACAGATTACAGGGAGGGAGAGAAGGAGTATAACAGGAAGTAAGTCTGAGTCCTTTCTCCTGATGGTTTTGTTTTTCTCTTGTTCCCATTGAATGGAAATCCTAGGTGTAGGTGGGGTGGTAGTAACCATCTTGCTGGTTGCAGCGTTAGGAGTACTAATGTTTTGGAGAAGGAAATGGTAAGATTGGCTGGTCAACCAGTCTTTCCTTGTGGGGAAGGGGGTCTTATTACGTCTCTGTTGAATTCCAAACACTTTCTCTCTCTTATGACAGGATGCAGCGGCTTGATCTGTCGCCAACACCAGACGAAATAGTGCAAATTAATGTTGTGACATGAGCCACACTCCTTAGTGCCCTGACTGACAACCAGCAGCCACTTAGAAAAGACAAAAGTGCATCAGTCTGATGGTGGGGGGACAATGACCTTGGATTGGACAAGAGGTGGACCAAAAATGTATGGCCCCGACCTCGTTGTCCTCGTGTGGAAAATTAAAATACCTAAAGCATCACCCAAATGGATTAATTTAAGACATATTGATTAATTTCATTTATTAATTAATATCCGTAAACTATTTTGAGGATAGATTCTAAATTAATATGGAAGCATATTGGTTATATAAAAAAACAATTAACTACAGTGCATTCAGAAAGTATGCAGACCCCTTGACTTTTTCCACATTTTGTTACAGCCTTATTAAAGAAAATCAAAAAATCAAAACATAATGACAAAGCAAAAACAGATTTTTAGACATTTTTGCAAATGCATTACCAATAAAGAACTGAAATATCAAATTTACATAAGTATTCAGACCCTTTACTCAGTACTTTATTGAAGCACCTTTGGTGGCGATTACAGCCTCGAGTCTTCTTGGGCATGATGCTACAAGCTTGGCACAACTGTATTTGGGGAGTTTCTCCCATTCTTCTCTGTAGATCCTCTCAAGCTCTGTCAGGTTGGATGGGGAGCGTCGTGACACAGCTATTTTCAGGTCTCTCCAGGGATGTTCGATCGGGTTCAAGTCCGGGCTCTGGCTGGGTCCCTCAAGGGTATTCAGAGACTTGTCCCGAAGCCACTCCTGCGTTGTCTTGGTTGTGCGCTTAGGGTCGTTGTCCTATTAGAAGGTGAACCTTCGTCCCAGTCTGAGGTCCTAGGCGCTCTGGTGCAGGTTTTCATCAAGGATCTCTCTGTACTTTACATCTTTCCCTCAATCCTAACTAGTGTCCCAGCCCCTGCCACTGAAAAACATCCCCACAGCATGATGCTGCCACCCCCATGCTTCACAGTAGGAATGGGATTGGCCAGGTGATGAGCGGTACCTGGTTTCCTCCAAATGTGACGCTTGGCATTCAGGCCAAAGAGTTCAATCTTGGTTTCATCAGACCAGGGAATCTTGTTTCTCATGGTCTGAGAGTCCTTTAGGTGCCTTTTGGCAAATTCCAAGCAGGCTGTCAAGTGCCTATACTGAGGAGTGGCTTCCGTCTGATGACTCGACTATAAAGGCCTGATTGGTGGAGTGCTGCAGAGATGGTTGTCCTGGAAGTTTCTCCCATCTCCATAGAGGAACTCTAGAGCTCTGTCAGAGTGACCATCGGGTTCTTGGTCACCTCCCTGACCAAGGCCCTTCTCCTGATTGCTCAGTTTGGCCGAGCGACCAGCTCTAGGAAGAGTCTTGGTGGTTCCAAACTTCTTCCATTTAAGAATGATGAAGCCACTGTGTTCTTGGGGACCTTCAATGCTGCAGACATTTTTTGATACCCTTCCCCAAATCTGTGCCTCGACACAATCCTGTCTCTGAGCTCTACGGACAATTTCTTCGACCTCATGGCTTGGTTTTTGCTCTGATATGCACTGTCAACTGTGTGACATTATATAGGCAGGTGTGTTCCTTTTACAATTAATGTCCTATCAATTGAATGTACCACAGGGGGACTCCAATCAAGTTGTAGAAACAGCTCAAGGATGATCAATTGAAACAGGATGCACCTGAGCTCAATTTCGAGTCTCATAGCAAAGGGTCTGAATACTTCTGTAAATAAGGTATTTTTGTTTTTTTATACATTTGCAAAAATGTCTAAACCTGTTTTTCCTTTGTGTGTAGATTGATGAGTGGAACAAATTTGTTTCATCCATTTTAGAATAAGTCTGTAACCTAAATCAAAAAATGTGGAATAAGTGAAGTGAATCATTTCCCGAATGCACTGTATAACTTGGGTTACTATACAGATCTAACAATTGTTTTACTGTATCCATTACAAAGACCATAGTAACCCAACTGTTGCTTTCTGTCCATGATTATGGTGACATCTATCAAAACACAACCAAGACCTTACTTTGTGAATTAAATGTTAAATGGAATTTAACTTGTCACCCCCACTTGTCACGAACCGGCTCAAAGCCCGTAACAAAGGGAGACAACGTGGAGATAAGGAGTAGCAAAATATGTATTTATTACCTAAAGCAACTAAGTATAATATACAATGGTGTGTGTAATCAGTAATCAGTAGTGTAAGTGAGTGTTTTGCATGCATGAATGTGATAATGCAGGGTGATGAAAGGTGCCAAAGCAAACAAACAAACGGCCACCAAGAACCACAACACAACCTACAAAGGGTGTCTGCATGGAGAGAGTCTCCCCCATGAATGTGGAAGAGGTCTATTTATCCTGGGAGACACCTGGCCCAGGTGTTTCCCATGTAGCTGAAGACCCTCCCAACTCCGCCCACCGGCATCCTAATAAGGAAACAAGAACAAAGACAGAATACGGCAGACAAGAGTGGGAGGGTCGTCACAAATGATTATTATAAGACACAGCATTGCACCTCGTATTAATCACTAAATTGTCTGTCACTCCCAAACAGAAGACATCTATGTTGGTACCAATTTATTTTTAAATGTTTTAACTTACATTTCCTTGTTTATACATTACCAGCCAAAAATGTTCACACCTACTCATTCCAGGGTTTCTTTCTTTTTACTATTTTCTACATTGTAGAATAATAGTGAAGACATCAAAACTATGAAATAACACATGGAATCATGTAGTAACCAAAATAGTGTTAATCAAATCAAAATATATTTTATATTTGAGATTCTGCAAAGTAGCTACCCTTTGCCTTGATGACAGCTTTGCACTCTTGGCATTCTCTCAACCAGCTTCATGAAGTAGTCACCTGGAATGCATTTCAATTAACAGGTGTGCCTTGTTAAGTTACTTTGTGGAATTTATTTCCTTCTTAATCTGTTTAAGCCAATCAGTTGTGTTGTGACAAGGTAGGGTTGTTTAACTGGCTGGAATAATTTACCTGTAGAAATCAGGGCATTAAAATTACAGTGAATTTAAGAAAGCACTTTTTCAAATGTTAAGAACAAAGTGTTAATATACAAATATGGTCACATGTTTTTTTATTTATTTGTATTATGTAAGTTGAATGTTTTATTATTCGACAGTAGTTGCCATATTACAGTTGCTTTGTTTTTTAATTTGGACACTTAAGATTTGTAGTTACATCCATGTACGTGCAAATGTGAGAAAATCACAGTTTGTGCTATATTTGTGTACAGTGCTAAGAGGTTGAAAATGTAAAATTGGGAAGATTGCACCTTTCCCTAATAAACATTTAGTGGTGCCAGTGGCTTCCTGCTTTTTTGTACAGTGTATTCTTGCACAAATATGATCACACTGAAACATACCAAACAACCTTGATTTAATGACATGAGTTGGAATGTGCGTGATGATCTACAGTGGCAAGAAAAAGTATGTGAACTTTTTCAAAATAACTAGATTTCTGCATAAACTGGTGATACATTTTGATCTGATCTTCTAGGTCACAACAATAGACAAACACAGTCTGCTTAAACTAATGACACACAAACAATTATACATTTTTATGTCTTTATTGAACACACTGTGTAAACGTTCACAGTGCAGGGTGGGAAAAGTATGTGAAACCTTGGATTTAATAACTGGTTGCCCCTCCTTTGGCAACAATAACCTCAACCAAGCGTTTTCTGTAGTTGCGGATCAGACCTGCACAACTGTCAGAAGGTTCCACAGTAGCGCTGTGGAGCATCCGGGTGCACTTTTGCAAACTTCAGACGTGCAGCAATGTTTTTTTCGACAGCAGAGGCTTCTTCCATGGTGTCCTCCCATGAACACCATTCTTGTTTAGTGTTTTACATATCGTAGACTCGTCAAGAAAGATGTTAGCATGTTCCAGAGATTTCTGTAAGTCTTTAGCTGACACAAGGATTCTTCTTAACCTCATTGAGCATTCTGTGCTGTGCTCTTGCAAGTCATCTTTGCAGAGTGGCCACTCCTAGGGAGAGTAGCAACATGCTGAGCTTTCTCGATTTATAGACAATTTGTCTTACCTTGGACTGAAGAACATCAAGGCTTTTAGAGACTAGGAACAGTGGGTTAACTGCCTGTTCAGGGGCAGAACGACAGATTTGTACCTTGTCAGCTCGGGGATTTGTACTTGCAACCTTCCGGTTATAAGTCCACCGCTCTAACCACTAGGCTGCCGCTTTGTGAATGAAAAGTTAACCATCTCAACTACAATCAGCTGTATGTACTGAATCCCTTTTATGACTTAACATTTACCGCCTCAGCACGGCTCAGGCACACTAAATGTAACAGGGATAACATGATTTCCCCGTAAGTGCCCTCTGACTGACTGACTGACTAGGTATTACAGTTGGCTAACAGGCCTGACTGGTTAGCTGTTCGCAGAATGTGGGCAATTTTTCTACAACTCCTGCACACACACCTATCGGAAATGAGCAGGTCTGGTTGAGAGACATTGCAAATCAGAATGTGGTATTGTGGTGGGGAGGAGGAAGCGGGGCCTGACGTATTTGAGTGGCAGCTTGCACATGGCGAGGGGCCAGTCGGGCATGACGTGGTTATGATACTCCCGCATGGAGCAGCATGGGAGGGGGGTGGGGGATCCCCCTCGGTCAGCAGGGCGCTGGTTAACTCTGTCCTCAGGAAGTACTCCTGTGGAACAACAGGAAGCTAAAGGGTTAACCCCATGGGAGGAGTTAGCCTGGTCCCGGACTCACAAAGAGTCTCAGAGTAGGAGTGCTGATCTAGGATCAGTTTGGAAAGAATGATATGGACAGCTTTTTGAGCCTTGGTCCCATACTGTACGTGCTGTAGTGTTTCCTACTTTCCAATCACTGTCAAGCCATACACAGAGGGTTGGCTAACAACACAGACTAGACCACCAGGCTATGGGAGGAGGCTTTCACAGAACACAAATTAAATTGGAACACATTCACTTGCACAGTGACGTGCTCATTTGCGTCACATAAATGTCACCCAAAGAGGAATGAGGCTTTCTCAGAATTACATTACCACAACTTCCTGCTTCAATGAACAACTTGTACATTTCTCTGTGATCTGAGACGGTGTTTGTGAAAGAACACACATAAAAGAAAGAAAGAGACTGGGAATAAGAGTTAAGTATAGCGAAGGAGTGTGTTAGAGTGATGGAGAGGATTATGGAGGGGTAGAGGGGGTGGAGTGGAAGAATAGAGAGAGAGAGACAAGTGAAGAGGGATGGAGTGTAGCGGAGAGGTTCAGTGCCAGTGGAGGCTGCTGAGGGGAGGACGACTCATAATAAATGGCCTAAATGGAATCAAACATGGTTTCCAGGTGGTTGAAACCATTCGATTACACTCCATTCCAGCCATTATTATGAGCCGTCCTCCACTCACCAGCCTCCAGTGATTAGTGCTCTCACCCCAGCCAGCGTGAGGATGTTGGTGATGTTCTTGGTGATGACCAGGGAGCTCTTGGTCCGTGTCACCGCTACATACAGCAGGTTCCACTCATCGTCTCGGATGTCACCCCGAGGACGAGGGAGAAAACAGTGGAGTCAGCCACTAGCAAACATTGGTACTATAATCTGGACTGTAATACATCAACCAATGTTCTGATTGGGTGTAGGCCGTGGACCAATGCAAACAGTCATTGGCCTTAGATCATAGTTGGTATTTGGATAGGTTTCCCAACTTCCCAATGATTGCACACACACACCTCCTGAGCAGCTGGAAAGTCTGGGTAAATTGTGGGCGGCACAGGGGACCTTAGCAAAATCATCAGTGATCACCACCATGTCAAACTCCAGACCCTTTGACTTATGGACTGCCCCCAGGATAAAATCTGAGAAAGAGCAGGGGAGAGTTGAGACAAATGAGAAAGATCAGACTCTCAAATACAAATACAGCAATTCATGTGTGGTGGCATGTACTGTACTTGTGTGTATGTATGTGTGTACAGTATGTAACTGTGTGTGTACCTGCGTGTTGGACCTCTCTCTCTGTGCAGCCGTAGAGGCGTTTCACCAGCTCAGGGATGTGGCTATTGTATTTTTCAACCATGGAGAGTTTGCCCTCCAACTCACGGTCCTCTGTTTTTTTAGCATAACTCTTCAGACTCTGCTGGGTGAACCTACGGATGAATCTGTCCTTGATGACTAGAGAACAGAGAGAGAAGGGAACATGTTTAAAAAGGGAGAGAGGTAGTTACACTGCAGAGTAGAGCTAAATCTATTGATACAAAAGACCCTACCAATAAAACAATGAGCAATGAGAGAGCCACTGCAGGATACTGTCTTACCAAAAACAGATATATATCACATAGGGACAACATACTAATTTACTTGTATTAGAATTGAGGAACTGAGGCAAGGGGCAGTGTGTGTGCTAATCACCTCAGAAGCGGTTGTTTTCTGGCTGCATCAGAACCCAAATGCCCATGATTCTGTTCAGCCCAAAATTCTTCACCCCCTGGAGTGGAAAATACATGTCTTACACAAGACCCAAACACATTGTGTGTGTGTGTGTGTGTGTGTGTGTGGACACTCACCCCTACGATGTGCAGCCTACAGCGGGGGTTGGTGTTGGTGAGTCTGACAGCTTGGTCGAACAAGGAGATGTTCGAGCAAGACAGTACTGCTAACTTGCCCCGGCTAGGACTCAACCCCAGGGGACACAGCAAGTCCACAGCCTTACCCTGCACAGAGCCTGTGGATGGACACACACACACACGCACACACACACACACACACACACTAAAGGGCAGGTTGCACTATATATTTCCACAAATCTAACAATGTAGAATGATGATATTCCATCTAAAACGGTCTTTATGCAAAAATGTATACAAAAATGTTATACACACACACTATTTTCTCCATTTGAATTACATTGATCAAAAACTCATACCAACAATATATTGCATCTTTGATGTCAAGAATGGAACAGCCTGGTGGTGGCGGCAGTGAACTACAACCGCTGTTTACCGGTGTTGTGCCTTAAATCTCCCCCTGACAGAATTGTCCCCCCCTTCGCGTTCTTCAATGCTGCGACTTGCTTGCTAGTTGAGATTTATGACCATTACTCCGTTGTCAGTTTAGCCTACATTTCACTGATCTTAGTAGTTTTCGGTTTGGCTATTTGTTTTAAGTGTATGTTGCGGTTCTAACTTGTATGGCACCCTGGGCGAGCCCCCATTCAGCGCCCGTCCCCGGCAAGATGCCGCCCTGGGCGGCTGTCCATGTCGCCCGTACCTCTATGTTTAATAACACACATACATGAATTATTCATTTTGGTTGTCTATCCTAACGTCTAGTTTGTTCTATAGAAAATATTTGACTGATGTGTGTCACAGAAAGTATTTGACTCTAGCCACAAAAGTATGGAAATTAGAAGGGGGGGGCAGAATTCTGTCGGGGGAGATTTTCCGCACAACCCCGGCATGCATGTTTGGTCGAAATGCAAGAAGATGGTAAAACAACGCTTGGTGCGGATAGTACGGCGGGTAGACTGGGCCAGAGGAACACTTTGCGCTTCTGTCATAATGCGGGACTCAATTTACCCCTAAACGATTTCTACCAACAGTGGAAGAGTGATAAAAAAACGATGTTTGCCAGCTCAGTGTCTAGCATGGTGTTTGGGGATGGAAAAAGCTCGCTAACGTTATCAAGCAAGCTACAACAACTCCATCAACATAATACTCCACGTTTTACAGAAAATAAATGGTCAAATACCAATCGGATTATTGTAATTGTTTATTTCAAGGTATGCCTACATTTTTACTGAACTGCCCGAACATTATTTGCCGACATAACCTGCAGGATATCATGGTAGCCATTATACAGTTGAAGTCGGAAGTTTACATACACCTTAGCCAAATACATTTAAACATTTACATTTACATTTAAACTCAGTTTGTCACAATTCCTGACGTAAAAATTCCCTGTCTTAGTTCAGTTAGGATCACTACTTTATTTTAAGAACGTGAAATGTCAGAATATCAGATAATTATTTATTCACCGATTGAAACGCTATTAGCGCGCACCCCGCTCACTTGCTAGCCCTTTCACATCGGTTACATATAGACGTTCAATATCTATTGTGATGGTTGTTGATGATGGGATATGTAGATTGGGCGAGTCGGTCAAGGATCGATTCGGACAAGGTGGTCAATTATATGACAAGCGACAGTTTATTCAGAGTAAAGATATCTGGTACAACGTATACGGGCTCATTCATTTGGAAAACCATCAGAAAGAGCGCCGATAACAGATTGTAAGCATGTTAAGTACAAAAAGTGGGTTGAGTCTGAAAGTCTCTGGCTTTTGATTGGCCACAGTTGAGGTGTTGTCTTCTTGGATTGGTCCTGTTGAGCCGTCCGTCGTTCCTCCGGGTCTCGTCCTCAGTCACACAATGTTCGGCTAGAAAGGAGATTAGGTGTGTGCGCTGGTTTCTGCAAGTCAAGGCTGTCTCTTCCTCCCAATGTGTGGGTGTATGTCTTATCTGTGTGTCCTCGGCAGTTAGTGTGTGTAATGTGTGTGTGCTGTGTGTGGGTGTGGGAGCTATCCTGTATGGGACCTAACATGTTTTACTGTGAAAATACGTTGTCTCAGTTATAGCAATGTAATAGCAGTAGGCTGGTCACCTGCATAAGAAATAGCACTTCCTTACATGGTAAAGATTTATCTTGATTTTGTTCAACAGTAGGATAAATACTGATGTGCTGAACTGCTTATATGTGGTGTGTTTCAAGGCTGCTAGTGGTTAGCTGGTAGGGGTAAATCAGGGATGTAAAAGGAACTATGCTAAAAGCCTGCGAGCTGTATAAAGTTGTTACACCCCAAAAAAAAAAACATCCGTATGATGTCGGTCTTCACGGTCTTATGCGAACAGTGGCTTCACACCTACTCGTGTAGTGCTCCCCTTTAGGTCACTTTTCCGACATATCTTCGTTCAAGTATAATATAAAAATATCAAAAAATACAAATGTAACGTGATGTTTTATTGTGACTTTGTTTGAAGGATGAAACAAATCAGAACGTTTAATAGCATCTTAATTCTGAAATCTTCCCTTTAAAACAAACTGATCTAAACAGAACGAAATTAACAAAATAAGAACACAGTAGTCATGGAACACCATGGATATTTTACGGACATGTTTACATCATTCAGAAAATCAACTTTAGACCTAGCAATATGAAGTACGTGCACGAAGTCAACATTGTGGGTCACTTTCAGCGACAACTTAGAGCGATAAAGCGCGAAGCTAAACTCCTTTGTTTTGGTCCCATACCTACAACGCTCTAAGAACAAAAATGGAACCCAAGCGAAGATGCTGTGTGTGAAGGTGTGGGCGCGAAGTCTTGCATCCTACTTAACGCATCGTAATTTCCTTTAAAAAGATCCAATGTAGCCATTCTTATTTCAAATCATTTCTGGGTAACAATTAAGTCCTTACTATAATAGGTTTACATAAAAATGGTCACGAAGAAACAAATACCTTTTTAGCAAATAAATATTTTTCAAGCAAGAATGTTGCTGTCCTAGTTGGGAGGGAAGGGCACCAAAGCGGTGCATTAATTAACCAGTGTGGATCAATCCCCGAGCAGAGGGGTCTAATGGAAGGGATATGTCATCTGAAAACTAGCTGTTTTTAGCCGAGAGGTTTGGAACTCTATTTGTTATTATATTAATGTATACCCCCTGGTGATGTTACCAGGCAAGCCAAAACTCCACCCGGGAAAGTGACGTTATCAACAAAAATCACAGAAGCAATCTTTCTCCATTAAAAGCAGTGCAGCCAAACCTGAATTCAAGCAACAAGGACACACAGTTTAAATTTGGATTATAGCTCCTGTCCAAACGTTGTTAATCAGTTTATGAGCGATAAAGCGAAGCCCCCGCTGCCCTTAGGCAGCACTCAGGCCACAGTTTATGATTAATCAGTTTATGATTAACTCCGTTCATGAAAATGGTTTGCTCCTACAGACAGTGAGATGAGTGGCCTTGGCTTGCGACATAAAATAGGCAGACAGTCATTGCGGCATTCAGTTACTGTTCGATTGAATGTTAGAATGTGCAAAACGAGTGACCTAAGAGACTGAGCGTGGTATGATCGTTAGTGCCAGGCGTGCCGGTTCCAGTATCTCAGAAACAAGAAATGGCTTTTGTGGGCACACAATCACCAACAGTGGACAATTGAGGAGTGGAAAAACATCACCTGGTCTGACAAATCCAGGTGCCTGTTGTGTCATGCTGATGGCTGAGTCAGGATTTGGCATAAGCAGCATGTGTCCATGGCCCCATAGTGCCTGGTATCAACAGTACCGGTTGGTGGCGGTGGTATAATGGTGTGGATAATGTTTTCCTTGCACACGTTAGGTCCCTTGATACCAAGTGAGCAATGTTTAAATTCCCTGAAGAATTCAGGCTGTTCTGGTGTAATGTAGACCCAGTTTGTGTAATGTAGACCCAGGTTTGGTCCAGGTGTGGTACAGTGGTGTAGTTGAGTGGTGTACCTGGAGTGCAGTCCTGTGCCTCGTCTATAAAGAGGACATCATACTTGTCCAGAGTCGGCCTCCGCATCTGCCACTGCTTCAGATACCCTGGAAGACACATATTCAAAACATGTTATGGAGTGAAAAAAAGCTTACCATCATAGTTCATGTGGTATGCATACTCCCTGGTCTCTTCTAAGGCAACCATTTTGTCCCAGATCTTCTGGGCATCCCTCGCAAACATCTGAAAAATAAAGGCAAGTTTGTTCAATTGTGGAGAGGACCTGCATGTGTGTGACTTGTTTGTGTGAATATGGGACCAAAACAGAGGAGAAGTGTGTGTTTTCCGGTGTGTGAATGTGTGTGTTGGATGTTTCTTTGGGAGGAGAGGTTTTTGTGGATTTGGGCATAACACTTACCCTTTTTGCATTGCGGTTGGGCACGGTCACTGTGCCATGTGTGTTTGGGACGTGGTTGGGGGTGATGTGTGTGTCGGCCGAGGCCATGTAGGCATTGAGGGTCAGGGTGACCACCTTGACGTTGACGAAGCCCCCGCTGCCCTTAGGCAGCACTCAGGCCACAGAGAAGGGCTTCATGTTACTAGACAATGTCTTCAACTCCTGGTAACTGGGAGAGAGGGGAAAGGGACCTGAACATGACCAACTGGATGACTGATTGAACTGATTGAATGGCTTTACTGAAAGACTGACGACAACCAGACATATGGAGCAAAACTGTTCTAGACATACGGACAGAAACTGGTCTAGACCGACAGACAAGCAGACCCGAAAGCCATGGAGTTGACCGTCCTGCAGTCCACATTCCTGGGGCAACGGCGCTGGGCCTGGGTGGCCACAGACTTGTTGAAGGCCATGTGGAGGTGTGGCCTCTGCTGAGCGTACCAAATTAGGGTGGGTGTCTTCCCTGTGACTAGAACACAGCAACAACATTTAACCCCTATACTACTTCACAGAAGGAACATTCACACATAGGGCACAATCAACAGCTCACAATGTGGGCTTTTTTGTGAAATGGGGTGGACCATTCGTGTGTGTGTATCCACTTGAACTACTCTACAAAGGAGCTGATCGTGGACTACAGGAAAAGGCGGGCCGAACAGGCCCCCATTAACATCGACGAGGCTGTAGTGGAGCGGGTCGAGAGTCTCAAGTTCCTTGGTGTCTACATCACCAACAAACTATCATGGTCCAAACATACCAAGACAGTCGTGAAGAGGGCATGACAAAACCTTTTCCCCCTCAGGAGACTGAAAATATTTGGCATGGGTCCCCAGATCCTCTAGGTTCTACTATCGAGAGCATCCTGAGCAGTTGCATCACCACCTGGTATTGCAACTGCTCAGCATCTGACCGCGAGGCGCTACAGAGGGTAGTGCGAACGGCCCAGTACATCACTGGGGCCAAGCTTCCTGCCATACAGGACCTATATAATAGGCGGTGTCAGAGGAAAGACCATAAAATTGTCAGAGACTCCAGTCACCCAAGTTATAGGCTGTTTTCTCTGCTACCGCACAGCATGCGGTACTGGAGCGCCAAGTCTAGGACCAAAAGGCTCCTCATCAGCTTCTACCCCCAAGCCATTAGACTAATGAACAATTCATAAAAATCGCCACCGGACAATTTACATTGACGCCCCCCGAACGAACACTGCTGCTATTCGCTGTTTGTTTGTTACCTATGCATAGTCACTTCACCCCAACCTACATGTACAGATTACCTCAACTAGCCTGTACCCTCACACACTGACTGGGTACCGGTGCCCCCTGTATATAGCCTCGTTATTGTTATTCTTATTGTATTACATTTTATTATTACTTTTTATTTTAGCCTACTTGGTAAATATTTTCTTCTTCTTGAACTGCACTGTTGGTTAAGGGCTTGTAACTAAGCATTTCATGGTAAAGTCTACACTTGTTGTATTCGGCGCATGTGACAAAGTTTGATTTGACAATAGTCACAATATAGAAAGAGTATCCTCATCCTGAACTGATGAATCACAGACTGAGCTGAACTGACAGGGAGAGGGTGCCCTCTAGCGACAATTCAGAGAATGCTAGCAAAAGTACCAACCCTATATCTAACTTGTTTTCTGTAAAAACACAGCTGTGGCATGATGTTGGTAGTAGCGGTCTGGCGGTACGTGGTCTCTATGGATGTCGTGGTTGAGGATCTGCTGTTTGTGGGTCACCTGAACCTGGACTCTCCTGAGAGAAAGAGGACTGGGCATGAGACACGGGTTATGACTGATTCATTCAAAATACTTCCTTCCAGAAAGACATCAGTCCTCACCCACTCTGATTGGTTATTGCTGTGGGCAGGGCGTTCTCCATCAGGTGAAGGACGTAGAAGATGTAGTGCAACCTGGAATGGAGGAAGGAGAACAGAGGTGGAGAGAGAGACCGTTAATGTCCGCCTGTCTATCCATCTGTTTGTACATGTCCATCTTTCCATCTCTATATAATTTCCATCTTTACCTGTTGCTGATGTTGATGTCATTCCTCCTCACGGCGAGCAGCATGGTTGCCATGGCACTGAGGTACTCTGTGATGGCTGAAGGGAGCGCCATCACAGAGTATGTGTGGGGCTACATACCCCCTCGATACCCTCCATTTTTTGGGAGTCTGTGTAATGCAGGCCTCAGCCTGAGGGAACAGACGATGTGTCCTCACACTCTGTAACACTGCCCCAGGCTTCACCCTCTGACTGGGCTTATACTGGGCCATGAACCTGGAAAATAAAAATAAAAAACACTCACACAAGAGAATAGATCAGAAATGAACAGAAATGGCCCAAAGGAACAGTTTAAAGTAAAGAGTCCTTACTCGACCATATGGAGGATGCTCTCCTGGTCGTCCTTTATGATTCTATGGTTTTCCAGGATGGCGTTGATATTCTTCACGGCGTCGATCTCCTTCTTCGTGTAGCGGTAATACAGCTTCTTCCAGGGCCCAAAGACACAACCGAACCCAAAATAATGTATACAGCACATCTATTCAAATGTTTACACTAGCTTATCTTCATAACTTTAACCCTAACGTCCTCCACCTGTCCCAGGCTCTCACCAGTGACTGGGTGATAATGTTCCTCCAGCGTTGGCAGACCAGGCTGACATTACAGTAGAAGTCCTCAGCAGGCAGGAGGCTCAAAACCAGCATCAGCACCTCCTCTGGGAGGACGTCCACGAAACCCTGGGGATGGGACAGGCCTCTGCTGCTCCCCAAGAGGCAGTAAAGGGCGTCAGGCAGGGCCTCCGCCTCCTCATGATGATTCATAAAGGCTGGGTCTGGATCTGACAAACAGTGCTCAAACTCCTTGTCGTCCCCAAACATGTCTGTTGTCAGCCCCTCCAGATAGTCCACCTTCTCATCCTCAGGTTCCTCCTTCATAGAGATGGCTAGTGCCTCCTCAGTCCCCATTTAGGGGAGGAGCTCTCCATTGAGTCCCTCAGTGTTATGGAACCTGAGCCCTGGGACAGTGCTGCTTTCTGAGGACTGAACACCCTGACCACACCGATCGCAGGGGAAAACTGAGTGATCCCCTGCTGCTGGTCATCACTCGCATCTGAGATCTAGGGAAGAGAGGAGAAGAGGGAGAGGATGACAAGGTAAATGATATGTGTACAAAATGTTACATCACTTCAGGTCTCAAGAGTAAAAAAAACTAAAATACACAAATGTACAGTACCTCTTTCTCTTTGTGGGTGTTCTGGGGTACAACCCCCGGGTTGGGGTCTGAGTTGCTGTGCCTGCGAGTGACAGAGTGGGGCTGTGTGAGGTGTTGGCTGCCCTCTGGCCTCCTACTAATTTCACGAAACTCATCTAAGCTCAGGTGCCTTCGCTTGGCTTTTCCTGAAACATCACCAGGGCCGTGAGTACATCTCTACATCAATGCTACACTCTCACACACAACTTCATGACACCAGTCCTGTGTTTTGGGTCAGTACTGAGGTGAATGCGTACCGATTAACGTACAGTTAAGTTTACAGATGGGTGACATGGATTAGCAAGTTACAGTAGTTGGCTAGCTAGCAATGGTCATTTACCATCCTCGCCCAAGCAGCATTAAATTTAGTGGACGACTCCATCATGTTGTTTCAAGAACACCTGCTGATGTCCAAAAATACAAAAACAAGTCTTTAATTTTCCAGAACTGGTTTGACAACATTATTTGGGTTAAACAATTATTGAATAATGGACAACTATATGATTATCCAGAATTTATGAGAACACACAATGTTACATTCACTCCTGAGAATCAAATTGTTAGAGCTGTCCCTAAAGGTGCTATTCTTCTTTTAGGAGAATATAACAATACTCCAAGTGCAACTGTTGAGGATTCTGTAGCCTCAATACAATTAGAAGGAATTGACATTTTAAATTATAAATGCAATAACATGTATATAAGGAAACTATGTCAATGTGTAACTATTCCCTCTGCTAAAATGTACTGGAATGCAGCCCTAGGACAAGTGAACTGGAACAAAGTTTTGTTGTTGTCTGGTAAATATTGTATATCTAATAAGGTCGCTCTGGATAAGAGCGTCTGCTAAATGACTTAAATGTAAATGTAAATAAGGTGAAATAAGTATCATAAACTCATTCATAGAATCTACCCTGTAAAGACCTTTATTATACACAGATTTAAAAATAGCTATTGTTAACAAATGTGTATTTTGTGGTTGTGACCCAGAAACTCTTGACCATTGATTTTGGGACTGTTCTTATGTCAGAAGATTTTGGAGTGAGTTAGATTCTATTTGAAAAGAAACGACTATTAATGTTAATTTGAAAGACTCTGATATTATGTTTTATTTAGATCCAAATGATATGGACCCTGATTTAACTTCCATTGTTAATTTGTTTATCTTTCACGGTAGATTCTTTATCCATAAAATCAAGTGGGCAGAGAATAAACCCCCTTTCACATTGTTTAAGATAGAACTGAAATGTTATCTGTAAAAACAAAAAAGCAATACGCACCATAAAAAGTATTTAACAAATTGAAAATGAATCTTGATATGTAATACACCTGTCTGTAAGGTTTATGTACTCTTGTTTATATATTTTTGTATTTGTAGTGTTCATAATTAAAAAATAAATGTAAAAAACCTGCTCATGTCCAATCATTCGTTTCCTGCTTTTTCGAAAGAAATAAAGTTCTCTAAATGTTAGCGTATATGCTACATGCTAGCGTGAGCACCCAAACAACTCTAGCCCGTAACTTCACTTGTGGATTTAGCTGGAAGACATTCACCTTTTTAAATACTATTGCATATTACCGATATGATGTCTAGCATTCATTGTTGTTGATAACACAGCTTTTATTGGCTACTTCTTCTTTGGTGAATTTACTTAGGATCAAGTTCAATGTGTTTTTGCTTGTACAGCGCCACCTATTTGTCAGTAAGTAGGAGAATAGCAAAAGAGTCAAAAGAAAAGTAGGCCCACATGTTGCTTTAAGAATAACACGTTTATTGACATCAAGTTAATCCAATTACTGTTAATTGCTAAATAAAATGTGAGGATCAGCTGCATGTCAGCTTTATACCAGTAAGGAGACATCTACACCTGCACCTTGGTCTAACAGAGCATTGGTGTGAACTAATGGGTGTCAACATAAATGCACCGACATGCACAAAAGTATTGCCGTTGCGAGTAACATCTTTCAAGGCACATTATTATAACAGTACCTTTTAAAAGTTATTTTACAGTGAAGCTCAGTCAGTCGAGTTAGTGAAAGTTGGGAATGTTCCAGTATGTAATCACAGTTAGAATTGAGAAAATCTATTCCAATCGGTGTAAGAATTTGTATTATCAGACAGCTTGTAATATCACATTAACCACAAATATGGTATCTAATTATTACTATCCCCACAGGTAAAGGTGCATGGACGTACTGGCGCATACCTCAATATAAAGAGAGGATACTGATAAAGGCGGTGGGTCTTGGAAAATACAAGCTGTAGGGTAACACTCCATAAATCTCATGGCCTGATCCCCAAGATGACAGCTTAAAGCCACAAAATGGCCACCCTGTTGACAGTTTCGTCCCTGGGTTAGTCCATATTCGTAGTGTAACAGAGACTACAAAAAAAAGGAGTCGGCAGCCTAATACCCTCTCCCTCTATTCACATCCATCTAGTCTACTCTCTCCACTTTACTTTCTCTCCCCATCCTTCTCTCACTGTTTGAGCACTCGGAGTTCATTGGGTTTAAAGAAGGCCTGGGACATCCCCATGCCATAGATGTAAACCTTAGAGTCCACCACAATCTTCTCCTTCTTCATCAGGTCTGTATGAGGAGGGGGGATCATGCAAATATGATCTCTTCAGCTAATCACTAGCAGAATATAACAACAGTAATAATATGCTTTTCTGTCTCAAATTGGATTCCATTATGACTTTAAAATTGTGTTATTGTGAAGAAGAAACTTCAAATCGTTGCTCACCATCAATTTCCCTCTGGAATTCATCAAGAGGTAGAAGAAGAACTTCAACAAATTCTGGAAGTAAAACAGATGCCATAATAAGATTTAGTTCAATGTTATTCTAATAGTGAAAAAATAACAAAATGTGATAAAGAAAATAATATTTACCTCCATCACCTGGAAACGAGTAAAAGAGAGAGGAAAGCAGAGAAATAAGAACAAGTTCAGGAAAAACACGTACAATACATGTCAGCTTGACAATAAAAAACATGTTCTAGATTCATAACATTCCAAGAGTGTGACCCCTAACTTACCCAGTTGCTGTGTGGGGTTGGTGTTTTCGAGGTCGTCTCCATTGATGTTAACCATGACGATCTGTGTGGTGCAGTTAGAGAGGCCAGGGTCCAAGCAGGTCACTGCGAGGTCAGGAGGAGAGGAAAGGGGAGATGAAGGAGAGTTAAAACTTGTAATCTGCTGTGTGCTACTGCCCCACTAGTCACTGACATCATACTGCACTCTCACATGCCCAATGGTAAAACTGGCCACTCAGAAGATCACAGGCATATTGAATTTGTCTTCACTGATGGAACTGTTACATGGACATAATCTGCCCTGTGTTTTGAGAGTGTGTGTGTGTGTTCATAAGACCTTACCTGGGGTGACTCCTACCACCTCCCCCTTGTAACCAGTCTCCTCCTTCAGCTCTCGCAGAGCAGCAATCTCTGCACTCTCACCCTCGTCAATCAGACCTGAGCAACAGCAAAAACACACACAGACAGAAAACATGGATATCAGAACACAGCAGGAAAAATACAGCAATGACAGGCATACATACACTGTGTCAGAACAGAGTCTCGAGATGTGACCGTAAACCCATGTCACCTGCAGGGAACTCTAGGGTACAGCACCCCATTGGTGGACGGAACTGCTTCACCATGACTACGCAGTCTTTGTGGAGGGTCCTCTTCAGGAGGGCAATGATCCCCACACCTGGAATATAACTCAGGAATCAATTTCTATAATGTCACTGCTTATCCATCAGTATGAAATGTATGTACACACACCATCTGCTGCATTGGCCTGTCTGGTTGTCCTTTTCGTAGTCTCCCAAGTTCTATTGAAAGAAAAAATGTATTGTAAAATGGAGAAGGGAAAAAAGTGTTTATCAAAAGTCGCTTATGGAACTCATTGAGCTGTTCCAAACCTTGTGTTTCCAACAGGGTCCACATAGGTGGTCTTCTCAAGTTTCAACCATTTCCCAGATGCAATGACCTGAAGAGAATACCATTGAGTAATGTGATATAGCTAAACCAAGAGACTCTTGTAATATTGTAATTTACACCACACAATGTGCATGATATTGTATCATATCTACCTCCTCTTTTACAATGTGAGGTATGGTTGTCGGTTTGGGAGGGCTGCTCATCTTTCCAGTACTGTTCTCAGGAAAATGGATGGAGGATTTAGTTTGTATGCCCAAATCCAGAAATAAATGATTACATGCAAGAGTTCATAATTAATAGAGCTTTGTACAATGCTGATAGTTATAAGGCCAGTTTCATCACAGGCCAGTTTTACCAACTTTTATTGTCCAACACAAGAAAGTTGCTAGCAGCATTGGCTGAAGCAGCTAGCTAACTAATCTGATTAATCAGGCTGTAATACACAGGTAATTGGTATATACAACCTGAAACAAATGCCTGGAAAAAATGTGTAAATGTTCCTTACAAGCCATAATGTTAAATAAAATTACATTTAAAAACGTACTCTACCTGTTGTCTGCGGAAATAGTACCAATCTTTTTTCCACCATTCATTTTAGAATCCCTTAAAATAAGGTCTGTGTTTCATGTAGGCTTAACCTGGCATGACGTTTTGATAAACATGCAAATCTCTCACGGACAAGGTGACTATTAATGTATTCGGATCTATTTACTTGAAGTATTCGGATCTATTTACCTTCCACAGGTAGTATCACATTTTTCATTTCATTTCATTACAGTACAACGGCTTGATTTGTTTGATCGTAGCTAGCTACATAGCTAGCTACATAGCCGTCTTTGTATCAAAGATAATTGTGTAGTCTAGAGCGATTTCCTAGGTTAGCTAGCCAGCTATTGTCGTTCTTTTAACGCAACGTAACGTAATCAACACTGCTAGCTAGCCAGCTAGCCCCGAATAGCAGCACAGTAGAAACTATTACACTCAACGGAACGACTTGATTAGTGTAGTGTCAACAACGCAGCCACTGCCAGCTAGCCTACATAGTCAACAACGCAGCCTCTGCCAGCTAGCCTACTTCAGCAGTACTGTATCATTTTAATCATTTTAGTCAATAAGATTCTTGCTACGTAAGCTTAACTTTCTGAACTCTCGAGACGTGTAGTCCACTTGTCATTCCAATCTCCTTTGCATTAGCGTAGCCTCTTGTGTAGCCTGTCAACTATGTGTCTGTCTATCCCTGTTCTCTCCTCTCTGCACAGACCATACAAACGCTCCACACCGCGTGGCGCGGCCACCTAATCTGGTGGTCCCAGCGCGCACGTCCCACGTGGAGTTCCAGGTCTCCGGTAGCCTCTGGAACTGCCGATCTGCGGCCAACAAGGCAGAGTTCATCTCAGCCTATGCCTCCCTCCAGTCCTCGACTTCTTGGCACTGACGGAAACATGGATCACCACAGACAACACTGCTACTCCTACTGCTCTCTCTTCGTCTGCCCACGTGTTCTCGCACACCCCGAGAGCTTCTGGTCAGCGGGGTGGTGGCACCGGGATCCTCATCTCTCCCAAGTGGTCATTCTCTCTTTCTCCCTTACCCATCTGTCTATCGCCTCCTTTGAATTCCATGCTGTCACAGTTACCAGCCCTTTCAAGCTTAACATCCTTATCATTTATCGCCCTCCAGGTTCCCTCGGAGAGTTCATCAATGAGCTTGATGCCTTGATAAGCTCCTTTCCTGAGGATGGCTCACCTCTCACAGTTCTGGGCGACTTTAACCTCCCCACGTCTACCTTTGACTCATTCCTCTCTGCCTCCTTCTTTCCACTCCTCTCCTCTTTTGACCTCACCCTCCCACCTTCCCCCCCCTACTCACAAGGCAGGAAATACGCTCGACCTCATCTTTACTAGATGCTGTTCTTTCACTAACCTCATTGCAACTCCCCTCCAAGTCTCCGACCACTACCTTGTATCCTTTTCCCTCTCGCTCTCATCCAACACTTCCCACACTGCCCCTACTCGGATGGTATCGCGCCGTCCCAACCTTCACTCTCTCTCCCCCCGCTACTCTTTCCTCTTCCATCCTATCATCTCTTCCCTCTGCTCAAACCTTCTCCAACCTATCTCCTGATTCTGCCTCCTCAACCCTCCTCTCCTCCCTTTCTGCATCCTTTGACTCTCTATGTCCCCTATCCTCCAGGCCGGCTCGGTCCTCCCCTCCCGCTCCGTGGCTCGACGACTCATTGCGAGCTCACAGAACAGGGCTCCAGGCAGCCGAGCGGAAATGGAGGAAAACTCGCCTCCCTGCGGACCTGGCATCCTTTCACTCCCTCCTCTCTACATTTTCCTTCTCTCTCTGCTGCTAAAGCCACTTTCTACCACTCTAAATTCCAAGCATCTGCCTCTAACCCTAGGAAGCTCTTTGCCACCTTCTCCTCCCTCCTGAACCCTCCTCCCCCTCCTCCCTCTCTGCAGATGACTTCGTCAACCATTTTGAAAAGAAGGTCGACGACATCCGATCCTCGTTTGCTAAGTCAAACGACACCGCTGGTTCTGCTCACACTGCCCTACCCTGTGCTCTGACCTCTTTCTCCCTCTCTCTCCAGATGAAATCTCGCGTCTTGTGACGGCCGGCCGCCCAACAACCTGCCCGCTTGACCCTATCCCCTCCTCTCTTCTCCAGACCATTTCCGGAGACCTTCTCCCTTACCTCACCTCGCTCATCAACTCATCCCTGACCGCTGGCTACGTCCCTTCCGTCTTCAAGAGAGCGAGAGTTGCACCCCTTCTGAAAAAACCTACACTCGATCCCTCCGATGTCAACAACTACAGACCAGTATCCCTTCTTTCTTTTCTCTCCAAAACTCTTGAACGTGCCGTCCTTGGCCAGCTCTCCCGCTATCTCTCTCAGAATGACCTTCTTGATCCAAATCAGTCAGGTTTCAAGACTAGTCATTCAACTGAGACTGCTCTTCTCTGTATCACGGAGGCGCTCCGCACTGCTAAAGCTAACTCTCTCTCCTCTGCTCTCATCCTTCTAGACCTATCGGCTGCCTTCGATACTGTGAACCATCAGATCCTCCTCTCCACCCTCTCCGAGTTGGGCATCTCTTGGATTGCCCACGCTTGGATTGCGTCCTACCTGACAGGTCGCTCCTACCAGGTGGCGTGGCGAGAATCCGTCTCCACACCACGTGCTCTCACCACTGGTGTCCCCCAGGGCTCTGTTCTAGGCCCTCTCCTATTCTCGCTATACACCAAGTCACTTGGCTCTGTCATAACCTCACATGGTCTCTCCTATCATTGCTATGCAGACGACACACAATTAATCTTCTCCTTTCCCCCTTCTGATGACCAGGTGGCGAATCGCATCTCTGCATGTCTGGCAGACATATCAGTGTGGATGACGGATCACCACCTCAAGCTGAACCTCGGCAAGACGGAGCTGCTCTTCCTCCCGGGAAGGACTGCCCGTTCCATGATCTCGCCATCACGGTTGACAACTCCATTGTGTCCTCCTCCCAGAGCGCTAAGAACCTTGGCGTGATCCTGGACAACACCCTGTCGTTCTCAACTAACATCAAGGCGGTGGCCCGTTCCTGTAGGTTCATGCTCTACAACATCCGCAGAGTACGACCCTGCCTCACACAGGAAGCGGCGCAGGTCCTAATCCAGGCACTTGTCATCTCCCGTCTGGATTACTGCAACTCGCTGTTGGCTGGGCTCCCTGCCTGTGCCATTAAACCCCTACAACTCATCCAGAACGCCGCAGCCCGTCTGGTGTTCAACCTTCCCAAGTTATCTCACGTCACCCCGCTCCTCCGCTCTCTCCACTGGCTTCCAGTTGAAGCTCGCATCCGCTACAAGACCATGGTGCTTGCCTACGGAGCTGTGAGGGGAACGGCACCTCAGTACCTCCAGGCTCTGATCAGGCCCTACACCCAAACAAGGGCACTGCGTTCATCCACCTCTGGCCTGCTCGCTTCCCTACCACTGAGGAAGTACAGTTCCCGCTCAGCCCAGTCAAAACTGTTCGCTGCTCTGGCCCCCCAATGGTGGAACAAACTCCCTCACGACGCCAGGACAGCGGAGTCAATCACCACCTTCCGGAGACACCTGAAACCCCACCTCTTTAAGGAATACCTAGGAGAGGATAAAGTAATCCCCCCCCTTAAAAGATTTAGATGCACTACTGTTCCACTGGATGTCATAAGGTGAATGCACCAATTTGTAAGTCGCTCTGGATAAGAGCGTCTGCTAAATGACTTAAATGTAAATGTAAGATTAAAAAATGCTAGTTAAAGTCAAAGTAGACTTCTTGCAAGACTACAAATCCGTTATATTGATAAAAGTAATCTTGTCGGAGAGAGATTTAAACAGTTATCACAACGTCACGCCTGGGTAAGCCTACACAAAACACAGCCCTTATTTTAAGTGTTTCTCAAATCCCCTATGGGAAAAATTAAAGGTAGAAAAAGGATTGGAACCATTTCCCTTTTGACTGCAAGGTTTTATGGGTATTGTGATTCATACTGTGTCCTCTATATGGCTAGCTTTGGCACCTAGGTCATTTTACATGGGCCATTCTGAATCGGGGTGGATGGAGAATATTTACATAACTTCACACACTAAACATTTTCATTGTTTCATTTTTTAATTCGAATTTCAATCTTAACATTTTTTTTAGATTCGGAATACACAAATTTCATGGCATGCTTGGTTAAATAGTTAGACGAGAGAACCTAATATCCCACATAAAACTAACTTTATCTCGATGCTGAACCGAACCAACTACCAGCTCAGTAAAATGTCGGGTAAACAATAGTTTTGACAAACCGCACAGAAAACCGGTATAGCAAGTTAATGTAATTATATTCAACATTCTGGCTTGTAAAGAACATTCACACTATTTTGTAGGCATTCGTTTGAGGCTGTAATTTTGCTAACTAGTTAGCTATATACTATACCAAGTAATTGTCTATTACAGCCCGATTAATCAGACAACTAAATGAGCTAGTTACCAAGCTAATTTCTAGCGGACTAAACTAGACTGCACTCCATGGCGAAGGAAGTTTCTGATGAACTTCAAACTTCCTTCACCATGGACAGAAGCATAATCTGCTAGCTCATTCCTAGCAAAACCCACATGCATGCTGTTATGTAACTATTCTTAAAACATATCAATATATTAAAATAAAAAACATAGTTACTTCTAAATTGGATACATGTGCAGTACTCACATGAAGATGAAGTGGTTTTAGTCACAAGTCAAGTTAGAGAAGTAAAAAATAAATAAAGCATTGATCACGCCTACGTGTGCAACGCACAAATAATCTCCCTCTTCTGTAAAATATTATAATACATTAGAGAAGGTCTACAACCATTCCAGATAACCTAACCTGAAATATAATTAAATTAAAACTCGATAAATACAAGCCATTATAATTTTAGTGTTATGGAAAGGTTGAAAACTACATGAAACCAATATTAATCGCCTTTTTCTTAGGGGAACTATTATGTGGTTGGACTCACTTCCGGTAAATCATTTGCAGTATGAAGAAGGAGCAAGTTGTAAATTGTCAGTTTTCGGTCTGGTATCCGATATTTAAGAAGCATACTATCAAAAGGTGAACTCCTTAACTTGACCAGATACACAGTCTCAGATATGTTGTTGATCTCGTCACTATCAAATAAACACTGGTTGTGCTATAATTTGAGAAGCTAACGTATAGTTGTCTGTTTAGCTAGCAAGCTGTGTTAGCCAATATGATATCACTTGTGTGTCTGATATTGTTACACAGCCAAACTGTACTTTTATCAGCTAATTGTCAATTCTCACAAACCACACCTGTCCTTTACTGTTATTAAACATTTGAATTTGTTAGAAGTGCCAGGTGTAAATGCTTCTGTGATGATATTGTCATTGATATTGCATCAGATCAATCTCTACCTTTGTGACTGTTTGTTTTCAGGTCTCTTATCTTTTGACAATACCAGTCTGATAGTTTGTTATGTAGGCCTAATGTTTGGTGTTATCTTTTTTTCAGTTTGATTCTCCCACTGCCTCAGAATGTAATAGATTATTTGCTGGACGATGGAACACTAGTAGTTTCTGGAGGGTAAGCATACTTACCCTTAAAGCACATACATCTAGTGTCCTGTATCTATTCCCATACACTATCATTTATGGGTAATTTCCATGCTAACGGAATTACTCAGAGACACCAATTTTAAAATAAAAATGTATACCCAAAACAAACAAAAAAACGGATTTTCAAAGTTTAACAAATCATAAAACGTTATGCACGATGACTACTTTGAACAATTTACACAGTAAAAAAAATTAACTGCCGATGCAAAGTGGTAGCATAGTTTTGGTAAAATCTCCCTCAGTTTTATTCTGTTCCCAAACTTTGTATCCGCATAGTTCTTCCCGTAAATGTGTTTTTGTAGATTTTTCAATGGAAATTGTTGAAAGTAGTCCTTGTGTATAGAGTTCAAAGTTTTTTTTAAACTATAGAAATCAATGGTTCTTGTTTGGTATATATTTTTAAATGAAAAATCTTAGTCTCAGCGTAATTCCGTTACCATGGAATTGCCCTTATTCTCCCTGATAAAATCTCTTCTCATACCAGGGACAACAACACTCAGCATAATCAGACCAACAACAGTGACTCAGAGGAGGAAGACATTCAGGTAATTTTGCTCCAGACAGAGGTGCACTCCATCTCGGCTCTCTAGTAAAGTAGAGACTGAGAAGGCAGACTTTATGCTCAGTGCTTGGCTGTTTGATTTACTGATTGATTATATTTTCTTCTCTCAACAAAATTAGTGGTCAGATGATGAGACAACCACCACTGTAACAGTAAGTAATGTAGATAATGTGAAATATGATCAACCCATCTGCATATAAGTTTTGTCAAGTTTGTAAAATGATATGCATACAGTGAAGATCTTTTGTGATGCTTTGTTTTCCAGGCTCCAGAGTTTCCAGAATTCAACTCTAAAGTGCTGAAGGCCATCAACACCCTAGGTGGGTGTGTCTTTCCCAAACTGAACTGGAGTGCACCGCGGGTGAGAGACACAACCCTCTAACGCCACCAATATAAGGTTAAAATACTGTCCACAGTGTGTCTGTCTGAGTGGTAATTTTGAGTGAATAAGTGTGTGTGTGTTTCCTTCTCTCTTGCAGGATGCTAACTGGATTGCTCTGAACAACTCCCTGCAGTGTCAGAGTCTGAGCGATATTTTCCTGCTCTTCAAGAGCTCTGACTTCATCACCCACGACCTCACACAGCCGTAAGAATCCCCTCCAATCACCCACACTCTCACATTCTCACTAGGGCTGTTGCGGTGACCGTATTATCAAATTCCACGTGACCGTTGAGTCACAGTAATTTCCTATTATGCACTCTGGACATGTGTTGATATAGTACCCAACTCACTAACGACCATCCGGTCCTAATGACCTGGTACTCAGGACTCTATTGTCCCTCCATCAGCTCGCTAATGGCCTGGTACTCAGGGCTCTATTGTCCCTCCATCAGGTTGTAATGGTCTGGTCCTCAGGACTCTATTGTCCCACCATCAGTTATGAATGGTCTGGTACTCAGGGCTCTATTGTCCCTCCATCAGGTCCTAATGGTCTGGTACTCAGGGCTCTATTGTCCCTCCACCAGGTCCTAATGGTCTGGTACTCAGGGCTCTATTGTCCCTCCACCAGGTCCTAATGGTCTGGTACTCAGGGCTCTTTTGTCCCTCCACCAGGTTCTAATGGTCTGGTAATCAGGGCTCTACTGTCCCTCCATCAGGTTCTAATGGCCTGGTACTCAGGACTCTATTGTCCCTCCACCAGGTCCTAATGGTCTGGTACTCAGGGCTCTATTGTCTCTCCATCAGGTCCTAATGGTCTCGTGCTCAGTGCTCTATTGTTCCTCTAACCACTCTGACATCAATGCAAATACAATGGAAAATCACATCAAACACTTATCAAAACAGTATGTGCTTTTAAAACTCACCTCACTGTGATGATCACAAAATGGACAGCGCTTTCTAAGGGGATGATTCATTCGAAACACCCATATATAACACCCATATATATATGAGCCCAAGCTCCCCCCAAAAAATGAATTTAAAATGTTTGTGCTTTTTATACAATACATAGTCTAATAGCCTATTACGCACTATAACATTTTTTATGTCTTTGTTGCATAATAGGTCTAGCCTAGAAAATTAAACAAATTCTAGTTATGCCTTTGAGTGTGGACTGTATTATTATGCCTACTGAATGGACCTTATGCTATTCTCCAAAGGTTCTATCCATGAGTCTGGGCGAGAACAAATAGGCCACTGATTGTGCAGGGCGACTTACAGAGTTAGCCTACAATTATAGTGAATTTGATTTTGAATAATGGGGAATTTTTTATATTTTTTTTATACCTTTAACTACAGAATATCTCACCACCGTGTGCCTTTTCTCTCTCTCTCCTTCCTTTCTCAATCGCGCAGAGAGATAGGGCGTAAACAATTTAATTCAATATTTTTAGTTGGGAAAACATGTTACTATCGATGTTCCCGAACAAATTTCAGTTTGGGTGGAATATCACCTGTCGTGCAGTGAGAGGCTGAATGCTCCTCAAACAGTGGTTGATGTGTGGAGTTTTGATGGTTGGCACTAAAAAGAGGAGGATTCCAGCTGCTACTATATTTATTTCTCAGCTGCTAATATGAAGCACATGCTCCGCTATAAAACAGGAGTAGCATACACGCATAATTGAAAAACGAACCGTGGGAAAGTGGCCTCTATTCGCTATTCGAGTGCATACGGATGACTTCTTTTCCCCCTGCCCCTGTTCCTACCCATTTTATAATGGGCCATTCTAAATCGAAACAAATTTGACATATTAGTAAAGACATGATTACATTGAGAGTAATTGTTTACATACTGTTTTACCCTCTTCATATGTGTATATACTGTATTCTAGTTAAGGCTCATCCTATATACAGTGTATTCAGCGCCCTTGACTTTTTCAACATTTTGTCACATTACAGCCTTATTATAAAATTGATTCAATAAATATAAATACTCATCAATCTACACACAGTAACCCATAATGACAAAGTGAAAACAGATCACATTTACATAAGTATTCAGACCCTTTGCTATGACCGTCAAAATTGAGCTCAGGTGCATCCTGTTTCCATTGATCATCCTTGAGATGTTTCTACAACTTGATTGGAGTCCACCTGTGGTAAATTCAATTGATTGGACATGATTTCAAAAAGCACACCCCTGTCTTTATAAGGTCCCACAGTCGACAGCGCATGACAGAGCAAAAACCAAGCCATGAGTTTGAAAGGAATTGTCCTTAGAGCTCTGATACAGGATTGTGTCGAGGCACAGATCTGGGGAAGGGTACCAAAAAATATCTGCACCATTGGAAACAAAGTGTCCTCCATCATTCTTAAATGGAAGAAGTTTGGAACCACCAAGACTCTTCCTAGAGCTGGCCACCCGGCCAAACTGAGCAATCGGGGGAGAAGGGCCTTGGTCAGGCAGGTAACCAAGAACCCGATTGCTACTCTGACAGAGCTCCAGAGTTTGTCTGGTTTGATGAAACCAAGATTGAACTCTTTGGCCTCAATGCCAAGCATCACTTCTGGAGGAAATCTGGCACCATCCCTACGGGGAAGCATGGTGGTGGCAGCATCACGCCTTGGGGATGTTTTTCAGCGACAGGGACTGGGAAGACTAGTCAGGATCGAGGGAAAGATGAACGCAGAAAAGTACAGAGAGATCCTTGATGAAAACCTGCCCCAGAGCGCTCAGGACCTCAGACTGGGGTGAAGGTTCACCTTCCAACAGGAGAACGACCCAAACCACAGACCAAAGACAACGCAGGAGTGGCTTCAGGACAAGTCTCTGATTGTCCTTGAGTGGCCTAGCCAGAACCTGGACTTGAACCCAATCGAACATCTCTGGAGAGACCTGAAAATACTGTGCAGTGATGCTCCCCATCCAACCTGACAGAGCTTGAGAGGATTTGCAGAGAAGAATGGGAGAAACTCCCCAAATACAAGTGTAACTTTACTTTGAATAATTTGGAAAAGGGACCAAATTATTAGCATGTGAGGCACATGGGATACGACCAGCTTACTACACAACATACACTTAGTATTAAGTGGGAGATAGGTATACTGTATGCTACAGTATACCTATCTACCTGGCATATTACATCATTTATTCAGCAGCAGCATATAAGACATTTTGGGACACCTTGTTGTGCTGTGCTCACTTGAATAAGAAGGTGGCGCAATGGTCCTTCTTGTGGGCAAATTATGTCATCAAACTTTGTCATCAAAGTCTGCAATTCTGGATATATGGTGCTTTCAAGACAACTGGGGGGGGTAAACAAGGCTGAATCATGACGTCAGTGATCTTCAGGTCGGAACTCTAGAAAGAGACCATTCAAAACTTATTTTCCCAGTCGGAACACATTTTTTCCCCCAGACTTCCCAGTTGTCTTGAACTCACTGAAGTCTGAGATTTCCCAGTACCGATTTTCCAGTTGTTTTGAAAGTGGCAGAAATCATGCTGGATTGACAGTATGGCCAGTGTATTCAACATTAGAAAGGACACCAAAGCATGGAAAAGAGACCCTTAAACCCAGACCCTTAAATACACCCTTTCCACTGAATAGCAGGCTTGTGATTTCGGTTTTGGTGGTTTTGGAGCAGTGTCTTCTTCCTTGCTGATTGGCCTTTCAGGTTATGTCTATATAGGACTCGTTTTACTGTGGATACAGATACCTTTGTACCTGTTTCCTCCAGCATCTTCACAAGGTCCTTTGCTGTTGTTCTGGGATTGATTTGCACTTTTCTCACCAAAGTACGTTAATCTCTAGGAGACAGAACGCGTCTCCTTCCTGAGCGGTATGACGGCTGCGTGGTCCCATGGTGTTTATAGTTGCGTACTATTGTTAGTACAGATGAACGTGGTACCTTCAGGAGTTTGGAAATTGCTCCCAAGGATGAACCAGACTTGTGGAGGTCTACAATTTTTTTTCTGAGGTCTTGGCTTATTTCTTTTGATTTTCCCATGATGTCAAGCAAAGAGGCACAGAGTTTCAATTACCGTGATACCGGCAGTCATTTGCATGAAAATGAGCTGAAATAAAAGATCCCAGAAATGTTCCATGTGCACTAAAAGCTTTTCTCAAATTGTGTGTACAAATGTGTTTGCTTCCCTGTTAGTGGGCATTTGATCCTTTGTCAAGTTAATCCAGCTACCTGACAGGTGTGGCATATCAAGATTATTAAAGAGCATGATTATTACCCAGGTGAACCTTGTGCTGGGGACAATAAAGGGCTGCTCTAAAATGTGCAGTTTTGTCACACAACACAGTGTCACAGATGTCTCAAGTTTTGAGGGAGCATACAATTGGAATGTCCACCAAAGCTTTTGCCAGATGATTTTATGTTCATTTATCTACCATAAGCCACCTCCAACGTCATATTAGAGAATTTGGCAGCACGTCCATCCGGCTTCACAACCGCAGACCATGTGTAGCCACATCAGCCCAGGACGTCCACATCCTATGCCATCCCAGGCCCACCCATGGCTGCGCCCCTGCCCGGTCATGTGAAATCCATAGATTAGGGCATAATGAATTTATTTCAATATATTTCAATCCTTATATGAACTGTAACTCAACAAAATCTTTGAAATGCTAGCGTTTTATATTTTTGTTCAGTACAGATGGGTTTTCTACCCGCTGTGGAAAACACTGCAGGCAGTGAGTCAGCCTTTCTGACAGCAGTGGGCTGGGAAGAGGTTTGGTGAGATCGCTTCATCATAGATGTACTGCTCCCATTGGGGCGCTCTGATAATGGGCCCAGTTGGCAGACAGCTCTGGCATGGTGGAAGACTTAATACAGAACTTGATTTAGTACTGAACTTTCAATTGTGAAGGGGCCAATGAGGAGCATTTGTTAAGTGTGCATGTGTGTGAAGCGCTTGTATGTGTGTGAATGCAAGTGTGTGTGAGTTTAATGTGAGTCTAGAACCGAATGGTCACTGTTCCAATCTCCCTCTACAGATTCCTTCGCAGCAGTGACGAGGATTCTCCAAATCCAGCCATAAACTATGAGGTATTTAACACGCACTCACCTGCATTCACTCTCTTTTCCACACACACACACACACACACACACACACACACCTTCCCACTATTTAATAGTGTTGTGTTATACCCCTGAGTTCAGCTGGTCCTGAGGAAGTGGAGTGAGCTGCTACCTGGTGGGGAGTTCAGGTGTTTCATTAAAGAGAACAAGCTGATTGGTAAGTACTGTATGAAGAGGTTAACACACCATTCACATTTACTCTCACCCTCCCTCAGCCACATTCAGAGAGCCTGTGTTCACTTGCACTGTTCCCAAGACAGTGTGGCAAGCGTTAGGGCTGTTGTGTGGACTGAAGATCTGTTCTGAGAGCTGTGTGTGTGTTCTTCAGGGATCTCCCAGAGAGACTATACCCAGTACTACCACCACATCTCTAAGCAGGAAGCCCAGATCTGCCACTCCATCCAGGAGTTCTTCAGCCAACACGTCCAGTATCAGTTCCTGGATGAGGACTGTGAGTGGGATTCAGTATGGTGTGATAATTAGAATATATTGTAATAAGAGTAATGCAATATATTTTCTGTTTTACAGTTGTGTTGGATGTCTACAGAGATAGCTGGGTAAGTCTTTTATCATTTACTTTTCCAGACATTATTTCCTGCCTCTGTTTGGTTGTAGCCAAGGCTTTTCTATGAGGATGGGCATCTTTGACCCTGTGTGTGTTTGACAGGGGAAGGTGTGGCTGATCGATCTCAACCCCTTTGGTGAGGTGACAGATTCACTGCTGTTCACGTGGGAGGAGCTTACCTCCGGGAACAGCCTGTCAGCCAATCAAGAGGAGGGTGACACAGCCCAGCAGGTCAGTGACAAATATGTGACACAGGCTGTGGCTTTGTTGTGCATATGCATGTGTATGTTTGTTCATGTGTGAAAGTCTTTCTGCGCTTATTATCCCGTTAACACCAGTTTGTGGTGTCTGTATCTGTAGGAAGGCCCTGAGTTAACACCAGTTTGTGGTGTCTGTATCTGTAGGAAGGCCCTGAGTTAACACCAGTTTGTGGTGTCTGTATCTGTAGGAAGGCCCTGAGTTAACACCAGTTTGTGGTGTCTGTATCTGTAGGAAGGCCCTGTGTTCCGCTACACCACCAGTGATGTGACGGTGCAGCCCAGTCCCTGTCTGAGCTACCGGATCCCTAGGGACTTTGTGGATCTCTCCACTGGCGAGGACGCATACAAACTCATCGACTTCCTCAAACTGGTGAGAACCAGTGCAGTGGTGTTCACACAATTTAAGATTGTCTTATAACAACCCTGTGGCAATCTCCACAACCATCTTACAATTAAAATGTTGTATTTAACCTTCATTTAACGAGGCAAGTCAGTTAAGAACCAATTCTTATTTATAATGACGGCCTACATCGCCCAAACCCAGATGACGCTGGGCCAATTGTATGCCGCCCTCTGGGACTCCCAATCATGGCCGGTTGTGATACAGCCTGGATTCGAACAAGGGTGTCTGTAGTGACGCCTCAACCACTGAGATGCAGTGCTTTAGACCGTTGCGCCACTCGGGAGCCCGGCATTAGTTTTTATAATCTCACACTTTCCCTCTTTGCTGCAGAAGAAACGCCAGCAAGAGGACTCTGAGGAAGAGGTGGAGGAAGAGGTACGACAGTGACAGCCCCTGAGGAGCAGGGTCTCTACACGGTGACTGTTCCCTCAGACTGTTAGCCTAGCATAACAATAACCCTAAAACTGTAAGGCTAGCTTTAGCGTTTAGCACAGAGACCACTATACACATGGAGGTTTGTCCTTATCAGCTCTTGAATCTTCTGATGGAATCCATTCACTTTTGGTCATCACCTTAGACCAATCCAGAATGCTGCAGATAGAAATGTTTTGAATTGAACAAACAACAAACCATAATGAGGAGAAAAGCATCATGACCGCTCTATGCGGTACATTTCTACCTGCAACACTGTAAAAGTCCCATTAAATCTCATGGTTGTGTGTATTTAAGAGGGGAGTTCTAAGCAGTGCCCCTGTTCTATTGGCCTGGTGTGTCTAATGTAAATATAAATACTGTAACTTAACATTGTGTAAAGGTAAAGGGGAGTCTGTTACAGGAGTCTGTGTATAGGAATAAAGAATGCTCAAATTTATAATACAGTTCTGGGGAAGAGACGTGTCTTAGTTTGTGTGTATAGCAGGTACATCATGGGATTGCAATTTCTGAGGGAGATACCCAAAGGGTCAGAGTTTGCTGACTTAATCCACTGGACTTTCTCTCTTCACACACACCAAATGCACACTTTTCCATGTGCTTTCTGATGGTTTCGTTAGACACACATCTGTATGTAATAGCAATACAAAGGTTTACTCATGAAGTCTCTGTGAAACAGTATTTCAAACATTCCAGTTCCTTACTTACTCTCTCTAGTCGTTATAGTTATATCTATGTTATTGTAGAATTAATTTTGATTCTTATCATTGGTTTATTTTCTATGTGCTGGCAAAGAGAGGTGTTCTGATTGGGTAATAAATTGCTGGTGTGTGCTCTTTGTTGTCAATCTGTTTTTGTGTAGACTAAAATAGAAGGCATACTACTTTCACTGGTAGATTATTACATTTCTCTACAGTGGATGTGGTTAAAAAAGTACAATGGAATTTTCCACCAATGACTAGACCAGCAGGTTGAGAAAGAGAGTAATGCATTTTTATTAGGGTCCACTTGGGGGAGTTGTTTACCTAAAATGAGAACCATCGGAGATGGTGAGCTGTCCTGGGCAGAGACAGTGGTCTGGGATAACAACATCTCCATTCACGTGAAACGCATTTCCGTTAGGATGGAATGCCTGGATGTTTTGTCTTGAATAGTTACCACTAGTGTATAGCCTAGTAAGTAAAATGCGATAGCAAAGCATTGTTGGGATAGAATATTGCTGGTTAACCAATAGATCCTAGCCTGTATACAGATGCAGTGCATTGTTCAGAGAGCTGCAGTGTTGTATTATCTGAGCCTGGAGGTGGGGGCTTGTGTTTTCAGCACACTGCCCCTGCATGTGGGGGGGGGGGTGAAAAAGATCAATGATGGGTGATGCCACACCCATCTGAGGGAAGGTGGGTGCCAGACTGCTGATAGAAAGAAGAGACTACACATCCATCATCCTCCTACCTCCCTTTTCAATTCCCCCTCGCTCTCTTCTCCTCTTCAGTGTGCCAAGATGGACATAAATCCTAGCCTACATCTCAGCCTGGGTTGACTAATCATCCTTTTGTGAGGGAGGGAGGCAGATATGTGAAAGTCTAACTTGAGAGAGCTGGAGATCAAAGGAGGGAGAAAGGGAGAGTTAGGGTAAGTGGGGAATAGATTTTCTTGAGCTGAGAGGGAACTGCAGTAGTTTGCAGCTGGAATACTCATGAGCGTCTAGAGCACACGCGCAGACACACTCTTGGCCCCTCTCTCACACACTCTTTTTCTCCTATACACAACCTTTGGTAGGCCTGTCAGATGAAAAAAGTCTGCAGTTATGCTCTTCACGACTGGAGGATACTATTCCGTGTGTGTTTTTAGGTGGATTACAGCGCCTTCAGATAAGACACTGCAGTCAAGACTGCTTTGCTGGAGATGGGAGTATTTAACCATCTAAATATTAACACCCAAACTCAAATGTATTTATTAGTACATCAGAATATAATATGACCATTATAGTGTCTAAGATATTAAACTTGTGTAGGACCCATGAATTGCATTTCATTGCATCACCTGTCAACACCGTTTTGATCAAGACATAGTAATATGGCAAGTTTTCACATTTTATCTGGAGACATCCTTTCTCAAACTTCACAGCAAGTTGCATGGGTCCCAATGTAGACTCCATCATCTGACCTGGAATAGCCCAACATCCATCATAATAAACATTGGCCAATATAAAATAATTTACTTATTTAGAAACAGGTTTGTCCGTTTTTGATGGTTTGCAAATACTCTGGTTTCGTGAACGTATCTTTGGTGCAATGCGAATTATCTCTAGACATCCAGTCACACACACACTTGTGCGCAACGCTGTCAAATCGAGCGATGAGCAGCATCCTAGCCTCCCTCATTGCCATAACAACCGATGGCACAATCAGCATGGTAAGATGAAATAATGCTCCTCGGTCCTTGCATTACGCACCACACGGCTCAACAGAGGACTTCATTAAAACGGGAACATTTTTTAGGAGAGAGAGACGATCGCGCAAAAGTGACACGTAGACCCAAACCATTTACGTCAAGATAATCTAGACCAGTTGAACCCTGCAGGTGCAACCGCAAACGGTGAAAGATCATTGTCGGTCAAACGGAACGCTGTAGACAGAAAAATAAGCGAAGAAAACAGGAGACCTGTTTTAGAGAGCTGCGGAGATATTTCGACAGCGGGAAAGCCACGAGCTCGAAAAGGTTTTCTGACTAGCTCGTTCTATGCGCGTGGGTCTGCTCCCCACGAGCAGGACGTGTAACTCGAAGCGTGGGAAAGCTGCGTTATCGCGGGGGGCTGCTGAGACTCACTGGCATCGTTTGCTCCGGTTTTCTCCTGTTCCACCATGGATCGGGAGAATGGAGAGTCCGGGAAAGGGACGTGGAAAAAGCAAGTCGACGATATCAAGAAAATATTTGAATTGAAAGAGATCCTCGGAACGTGAGTGTGTTATTACTTAATACCATTTTCAAAAGCCCTATTGTTGTGAATGCTAATTGGGTATGAATTTACATTGGTAAACCGCGGTAGGCCTTTGATAACTTTGTTGCCGAATGTAGCGGGACGCTCGCGCTGGAGACTTTGTATCCGTTTCGGTTTAATGACGGTTTAAACTCCCGGTTTAACTGGAAGCCAGCAGAGCTGTTAGGTTATCTATGACGAGGTATTTAACGGACTGTAGCGTTAGCCCATGTCTGGTTTGATGAGACGAGTGTTTGTTGGATACGCTATGATAGAGAATTATCGAATGTCACTTTTTGTAGGCTAGCCTATGTATGTCATTACAAATGACTATGAGGCCTATTTGTAGGTTAAACTATGTAGGAACTGTTTGTAGAAAAACCTAGACCGTAGCCTGTGCCTTAATAAGGGGGTCTTGTGTGTTTTAGTAAACTATTTTACAACCGGTTACGCATGTCTTGTTCCGTTGTCTCTGTTGGTTTTATGCTGTCCTGGCTATTGTTTAGGTTAGCCTATTACGTTCATCCTCCCTCTCTTCCCTGCCCACCGCTCTGACAGCTCCAGTTGTGCAGCTATCTATCATAGGAATGACCTTTTGGAGACGCAGGCAGTTAAACACTGATATCAATTGAGTCTCCAACCTTGTAAAAAATATATATGACCATTGGTGAGTGGTTATCATGGTTTTCTGTGTTTATCTAATCCAGAATGATTTATCGTTCAATGTTTAATCCTATTTATCACTAGGCGTATTAGGCCTAGTGTGTAACTAACCTCATACATGAACGACTGGTTTTGGTTTGACAGCATCATAACGGTTAATTTGCAACCCATTTGAACAGCTTGTTCAGATGAAATGCTTGGCCAAATACCCCAGCCTCTTCTTGAAGACCGTTATGCCGACCGGACGGTGCGGTGCTGGAGGCTATAGCAGATTTTGTTGACTGGACAGGCAGAATCCCATATCCTACAGATATGCCCATTTGGAGCAGAGAGTGCATAAATTAGGCTCAAAGGTCATGTCTGATCTTTGTTTTTCATAAGGCAACATCAGTTTCACTCAAATCAACAAAGAGGAGATCGGAATTTCTACCGTGTGCCTGGAATTCACATAACAGATGGAAGTATGGACAGGTGCATTTTGGGTGTGTGTTTTACAGATGGACTAATGATTATAGCGCAAGTCTCCCCTCTGTTACCATGGTGTCTATGTCCTAGCACCATTCAGTGGGCTCCCGAGTGGCGCAGCGGTCTAAGGCATTGCATCTCAATGCTAGAGGTGTCACAACAGACCCTGGTTCGATTCCGGGCTGTATCACAACCGGACGTGATTTGGAGTCCCGTAGGGCGGCGCACAATTGGCCCAGTGTCGCCCGGGTTAGGATTTGGCCGGGGTAGGCCGTCATTGTAAATAAGAATTTGTTCTTAACTGACTTGCCTAGTTAAATAAAGGTTAAATAAATTCACAGCGTGACAAAGACACTGATTGGGGTTATTTACAAAGGATTTCCAGAGGTGCTGTTCATCCCCTTCACCACACTGGTACTGAAGACAGGTTTTCAGCACACCTCTGTTGTTCACTGGGTCCTGATCCTCCAGATTCCTTCCTGGTGGAGACATCTTTCTCTGTTTCCTCAGGGGCGGGGCTTGGGGACCTGTCATCCCGTCTGGTCTCTGGCCAGCGCGTTGTGCTTCGGACTCTGGAACACAAAAGGGCCATCTGGGCACACACACACACTTGGCCTCAGGTTATAAGTATGACCTGGAATTTTCCTTGGTCAGGAAAAAATTCTCTGCCCTAAAAATATTACTCAGATGTTTCCTGTTAACGCCATAGCAACACATTAACCAGAGTTGTACTCAGCCTCAGCCTTTGACCTCGCTCCTGCTGATGTCTGGTGTTCTCCCTTTTTAATTCTCTATCAGCAGAAAAATAAGGGGAGAGGAGGGAGGGAGGGAGAGAGGAAGGGAAGAAAGACAGCAGGGAGTCGGACATTGACCGTATAGTCTATTATCTTGCTCCAGTCTCTTGACCATTGGAGTCTTGTTTTCAACACTAAGAGGGAGGAGAGGGAATTGAGAGAGGGGTTGAGAGTAGAGAAGGAATTGGAAGAGGAGAGGAATAGATAAGAGAGGAGATGAGGACAGAAGTGAATAGGAGAGGTTTGGAGGAGAAATACTGTTACATTGAATAGGGGTTAGGTAAGAGTTGGGGCTGAGCTACCAAAACATGTTGCTCTGACACATTATGAGCTAGTCTTTAGAAATTGGATGAGAGATGAACATTTTTATTCACCTTGTAAAAAGATGGACAGAGCCTGTCACATGGCACCAGTCACATTGGTCTTTTGTGCCTTATTTCTTTGCTATACCGTTTCATAATGCTATATGACTGCATTTCTAAGATGTATGCATGTCTATAAGGCAATATTAACACTTCATAAGACGGTGCTTCAAGTCAAGCAGAATGTCACGTCTTTTGACCCCTTTTGACATTTGAGTCATTTAGCAGATGCTCTTATCTAGAATGACTTGCAGTTAGCTAGGTTTGACAAGCACATATCTCAGTCATAGTAAGTACATTTTTCCTCTAAAGTAGCTATCTGCAAAGTCTGAGCTAGCAGGAGGAAAAAGTCAAATCCAAGTGTGTTTTTTTGGGGGGGAGTGGTGAGGAGGGGATGTGATGGGGGATGCTGTGGTATTATTTAAGATACTCTTTGAAGAGGTAGGGTTTCGGATGTTTTCGTAAGATGGGCAGGGACTCTGCTGTTCTAGCTTCAGGGGGAAGTTGGTTCTATCGTTGGGATGCCAGGACCGAGAAGAGTTTGGACTGAGTTAAGCAGGAGCTGCCCTCCCATAAAGGCGGGAGGGACAAGAAACCAGAGGAGGCAGAACAGAGTACTTGGATTGAGATGTAGGGTTTGCTTATAGCCTGATGGTAGGGAGGGGCTGCTCTATAGGTAAACACCATGGTCTTGTAGTAGATGCAAGCTTCTACTGGAAGCCAGTGGAGTGTAACGGAGGAGCGGGGTGACATGGGAGAATGTATGAAGGTTGAACACCAGGCGGACTGCAGTGTTCTGGATAAGTTGCAAGGGTTTGACGGCACAAGTGGGGAGCCCAGCCAACAGTGAGTTGCAGTAGTCCAGACGGGAGATGACAAGTGCCTGGATTAGGACCTGCATCGCTTCCTGTGTAATGTAGAAGAAACAGATTAATTTGGTCTCACTCCATAAAGTCAAATGGGCTGATTTTCTGCTGCCGGTTTTAAAATGTCAGTCCGGAGACATTTCTCTATCAATTGGATCAGTCACACAAGCCACTCTGTAGGCTATAGCTTAGATCCATAGAGCTACTATGAGTAGTTAATGTACAGTCGTGGCCAAAAGTTTTGAGAATGACACAAATATGAATTTTCACAAAGTCTGCTGCCTCATTTTGAATAATGGCAATTTGCATATACTCCAGAATGTTATGAAGAGTGGTCAGATGAATTGCAATTAATTACAAAGTCCCTCTTTGCCATGCAAATGAACTGAATCCCCCAAAAACATTTCCACTGTATTTCAGCCCTGCCACAAAAGGACTAGCTGACATCATGTCAGTGATTCTCTCGTTAACACAGGTGTGAGTGTTGACGAGGACAAGGCTGGAGATCACTCTGTCATGCTGATTGAGTTTGAATAACAGACTGGAAGATTCAAAAGGAGGGTGGTGCTTGGAATCATTGTTCTTTCTCTGTCAACCATGGTTACCTGCAAGGAAACACGTGCCATCATCATTGCTTTGCACAAAAAAGGCTTCACAGGCAAGGATATTGCTGCCAGTAAGATTGCACCTAAATCAACCATTTATCGGATCATCAAGAACTTCATGGAGAGCGGTTTAATTGTTGTGAAGAAGGCTTCGGGGTGCCCAAGAAAGTCCAGCAAGCGCCAGAACCGTCTCCTAAAGTTGATTCGGCTGTGGGATCGGGGCACCACCAGTACAGAGCTTGCTGAGGAATGGCAGCAGGCAGGTGTGAATGCATCTGTACTCACAGTGAGGCGAAGACTTTTGGAGGATGGCCTGGTGTCAAGAAGGGCAGCAAAGAAGCCACTTCTCTCCAGGAAAAACATCAGGGACAGACTGATATTCTGTAAAAGGTACAGGGATTGGACTGCTGAGGACTGGGGTACTGTCATTTTCTCAGATGAATCCCCTTTCTGATTGTTTGGGGCAGCCGGAAAAAAGCTTGTCCGGAGAAGACAAGGTGATCGCTACCATCAGTCCTGTGTCATGCCTCCAGTAAAGCATCCTGAGACCATTCATGTGTGGGGTTGCTTCTCAGCCAAGGGAGTGGGCTCACTCACAATGTTGCCTAAGAACACAGCCATGAATAAAGAATGGTACCAACACATCCTCCGAGAGCAACTTCTCCCAACCGTCCAGGAACGGTTTGGTGACGAACAATGCCTTTTCCAGCATGATGGAGCACCTTGCCATAAGGCAGAATTGATAACTAAATGGCTCAGGGAACAAAACCTGAATATTTTGGGTCTATGGCCAGGAAACTCCCCAGACCTTAATCCCATTGAGAACTTGTGGTCAATCCTCAAGAGGCGGGTGGACAAACAAAAACCCACAAATTCTTACAAACTCCAAGCATTGATTATGCAAGAATGGGCTGCCATCAGTCAGGATGTGGCCCAGAAGTTAATTGACAGCATGCCAGGGCGGATTGCAGAGGTCTTGAAAAAGAAGGGTCAACGCTGCAAATATTGACTCTTTGCATCAACTTCATGTAATTGTCAATAAAAGCCTTTGACACTTATGAAATGCTTGTAATTATACTTCAGTATTCCATAGTCACATCTGACAAAAATATCTAAAGACACTGAAGCAGCAAACTTTATGGAAATTAATATTTGTGTCATTCTCAAAACTTGTGTCCACGACTGTAAGTCATGTAAGGTAGCTGCTGGGAGTTAAGCACTATAGAGGCCATAGAGCCACAGGGCTTTGTCTGGCCTGGTGTCCTGTGTTCCAGCTTTACCCGAAGGCTGACACAACACTTTCAGAGCACCAGAGTAATGTTTCCAAGTGGCGCGTAGGGAAGCTTTAGTCAGTGTGTTCGTCCCTGGTGTCCTATTTTGCTGTACTTGTGTGTGCGTGTTTTTCTGCAGCATGCTGTTGTTGAATTATTAAACACTGTGAGCGCCTGGGGGGCCCAGGTGTTCACATGATGCTGCAGACGGGTGTTTTTCAGGTATGCCACACCTCTCACTGCTTAACTGAGAGACAGTAGGGCAAAGAGGGGAGAAGGGACAGAGGGCAAAGCAGAGATGCATTGTGGAAGTGTACCATCTAGGCCACGATGCCCTTAATTGAATGCTCTACTTCCTGGCTCCTGGCATTGTCCTCTTTCTGGGACTGCAGTTATCTCTCTCTCTCTCTCCCGGCCTCGCTCTCTCCCGGCCTCGCTCTCTTCCGGCCTCGCCTCTCTATCTCCCTCCTCTCTCTTTCTGCGTAGCTGTCCCTATTATCCGACCTTGCTGCCTCAGATGAAGTGTATGCAACTTTGAAAGCCAGCCTTGATAGTTTAGCACTGGGTCTCAGGAGTATAACAAGTGTACAGAAAGCATACAGCATTTTTGTATTGTGATCATTCAGTGTGTGTGTGTGTGTGTGTGTGTGTGTGTGTGTGTGTGTGTGTGTGTGTGTGTGTGTGTGTGTGTGCACACGCATTTGGGCCTAATGGATTAAGGGTAGACTGTAATCGGGCATCTTCATTATAGGAAGAGACACGGATTATCCATCCATCCCTCTCACCTCTTTCCCCCAATCATTATCTCTCTAGTCTTTCAATCTGTCCTTGTTCCATCAGCTGTTCCCTCTTCTTTTCTTCCGGTTTTTCTTCAGTGATGGTTATTTTTGCTCGTTGTTCTTGTTAGGTGTGACTCCCGGTGCGTGGCCTCATTTAGTTCCTGGGATTCAATCCTAGATTATGTCTGAGTGGACTCATCTCAATTTGTTTTGACAGTATTGTTATACCATAGTGAGCTCATTCTGATCTAGATGACATGCACACACTGTATATAGAGGGCCTGAGAAACATCCATCCAAAACAGTGGTCCCTGGCTACAGCAATGAGTAAAATTTAAGTCACCTTTTCCTCACCATATTTTTGCCATTAATATTTTTTTTTAATCTATAAAATTAAAATGTCATGTCTTTCCAGATGGCAAAACAGATCCAACCTTTTTGAGCGGGAGTGTATCCAGACTCAAATACACACTTGTTTGTATTATCAAGACGTATACAACCATGTTCAGAAGTGCTCTAGTAAACTTAAGGGTGTTTTCACATAGTCCTTTTTAAAATAACTGATCTCAGTCCTCTTCAAAGTGAACTCTGGAGTAAAAAAAGAAAAAGCAAAGCAAATATGGTCTTTGTATTCATACTGCCCTTGACTTTGAATGATGACTCAACTATTTTGCCAGTTCACTTCACCTATTAAGTGGTTCTAGTCTTCTTTGCATTCACATTGTTATGTTTAGAAAGGAAACAAGGACAAGCCATTCCATGAGATCAGCAGTGTCGGGTTAGTGAAGTACAGGTAGTTCAACTAGAAATGTAACTACATTTTACAGTTGCTTGGTGGTAGTAGAACTAAATTTAGATCTGGATAATGTTTTCAGTAGTTAATTACTTCTTTTTTTGTCCTTTAACAGTTTAGCTAACTACTGGAACTACACTTTTTTTTTCAAAATAAAAAATGTGCTGGTTCGATTTCCTTTCTTTTTCGACAGCAGACCTGCCTAATTCCTAATTTTGTTTTAATGGGCTAAATTGCACATTCTGTTAACATCTGACTCCAGGGTGATCTGTTCTGTTATTTTGTAGTCTGGCATTTCATATTTAGATAAGATAATTTTTCACGTAGTAGTTTGAATGTAGTGAACTTCTTTATTTATTAAGGGTAGCTTTAGTGTACTTTAACTTCTTCCAGTGTGAAGTAATTGGTAGCTTGGTAAACTACTCTGTATATATACTTTATATAGGGCTCCCGAGTGGCACAGCGGTCTAAGGCACTGCATCTCAGTGCTAGAGGCATCACAACAGACCCTGGTTCAATTCCGGGCTGTATCACAACTGTCCATATTTGGGAGTCCCAAAGGGCGGCACGCAATTAACCCAGCGTCGTTTGGGTTTGGCCGGGGTAGGCCGTCATTGTAAATAAGAATTTGTTCTTAACTGACTTGCCTAGTTAAATAAAATATTTTCAGAGTAGCTTCTCCAACACTGGTTATCGGACAGCTACAGTTGAAGTCAGAAGTTTACATACACCTTAGCTAAATACATTTAAACTGTTTTTCACAATTCCTGACATTTAATCCTAGTAAAAATTCCCTGTTTTAGGTAATTTAGGATCACCGCTTTATTTTAAGAATGTGAAATGTCAGAATAATAGTAGAGAATTATTTCTTTCAGCTTTTATTTCTTTCATCACATTCCCAGTGGGTCAGAAGTTTACTTACACTCAATTAGTATTTAGTAGCATTGCCTTTAAATGGTTTAACTTGGGTCAAACGTTTGGGGCAGCCTTCCACAAGCTTCCCACAATTTTGGCCCATTCCTCCTGACAGAGCTGGTGTAACTGAGTCAGGTTTGTAGACCTCCTTGCTCACACACGCTTTTTCAGTTCTGCCCACAAATTTTATATGGCATTGAGGTCAGGGCTTTGTGATGGCCACTCCAATACCTTGACTTTGTTGTACTTAAGCAATTTTGCCACAACTTTGGAAGTATGCTTGAGCTCATCGTCCATTTGCGACCAAGCTTTAACTTCCCAACTGATGTCTTGAGATGTTGCTTCAATATATCCAAATAATTTTCCTTCCTCATGGTGTCATTTATTTTGTGAAGTGCACCAGTCCCTCCTGCAGCAAAGCACCCCCACAACAAGATGCTGCCACCCCCGTGCTTCATGGTTGGGATGGTGTTCTTCGGCTTGCAAGCCTCCCCCTTTTTCCTCTAAACATAACGATGGTCATTATGGCCAAACAGTTCTATTTTTGTTTCATCAGACCAGAGGACATTTCTCCAAAAAGTACGATCTTTGTCCCCATGTGCAGTTGCAAACCGTAGTCTGGCTTTTTGATGGCGGTCTTGGAGCAGTGGCTTCTTCCTTGCTGAGCGGCCTTTCAGGTTATGTCGATATAGGACTCGTTTTTACTGTGGATATAGATACTTTTGTACCTGTTTCATCTTCGCAGTGTCATTTGCTGTTGTTCTGGGATTGATTTGCACTTTTCACACAAAAGTACGTTAATCTCTAGGAGACAGAACACGTCTACTTCCAGAGCGGTATGACGGCTGCGTGGTCCCTTGGTGTTTATACTTGCATACTATTGTTTGTACAGATGAATGTGGTACCTTCAGGCGTTTGGAAATTGCTCCCAAGGATGAACCAGACTTGTGGAGGTCTACAATTTTTTTCTGAGGTCTTGGCTGATTTCTTTTGATTTTCCCATGTCAAAACAGAGGCACTGAGTTTGAAGGTAGGCCTTGAAATACATCCACAGGTGAGTAGGTGTCAACTCATCTTCTCATTTTTGTGGCACCAATGTGGAGGGGTTATGGCAGGGGAAACAGTGTTGCAGTAGTCTAGTGTTGGGTGCTGGAATAATGACAAGCGAACCTGGGGGGCTTTGTGTTCACATTGCCCTAAAAAAGGGAACTGGACCACTGAATTCAAGCGCCCCCGAACTCCGGCCACCACACGAGATGTTCTCAGTTCAGTTCGTTTCGGGGGCTCTTTTGGGGGTTGTCAGTTCCTTTTGAGTGTTCACTTTGCTCAAAATATTAAGCGAGCCGCACTGACTTCACCACAATTGGCTGAAACGAAGGTGTGTGCATCAATACATGTGTACAACACTCCCTCTTGGGGAGGTTCCATGATGAGTGACTGTACAGACTATTGAGTATTAATGATCATCAACACCAGTCCATTATCGGATCAGAGCCCTATTTAGATACTCCAAACGGCCATTGCGTGGGAATGGGATTGGTATCAGGCGAGGGAGACCGAAGTCTTACTTACTCTAAGTTGTTTTTGATAGTAGCTGGTTTATTCCAGCTAGGCCTATACAGATTAGTCACGATGATTCTGTGTAGATTTGTATAGACCAGTCATACCGAATGACTTTGGTTTCATACACCTCATGGCCTAGTTCCTATACGACTCTGTTTTGTAGTTGGTCAGGCACAGAGCATGTTTGTGTGAGGGTGTGTGCTTTCAGATTTCACACACTACCTCAACTCCATGTTAGCGTCTCCAGTCTCATCTGCTGCTCGTGCTCTGCAATCGGAGACTGATGAGACGCGTGAGAGGAGCTCGCGGGGAGAAACTCTGATTGGCCACCAAATTAATGTCACGGCCGCATCAGATCTGGAGCATGACATGAAGCTACATGTTAAGTGGTTCCTCTGTCTTCTGGGATGTGTTTTAATGCTGCGGCATTACTGAAGCCTACCCTTCTAAAGCAGCCCAGTTTTCAGGGCCATACAGGGTGTGGGAACAGTCTTGTTGCGAACACAAAAGAAAAAGGCCTCCGTAACAGACATTTCACTGGGAGAGGTTTAAGTGGTGGTGCGGTGTATATAGAAAGATCGCTAGATTACACACACACACGCACCACATTCTTACATGGCAATCCCATGGCATTTACGGCAGATTGCATCACCAGTCCCCACCATATCAAATAAAGCAGACCTAATAATACTCATATCTCTGTTTTAAACTGTCAGCGTATCAGTGAGATAAGCAAGGCTGGAGTCAGACTGCCTATGATCTGATCTGTCAGGGATGTCTGTGTGTTTCCCGGAGATCCATAGGACCTCTCCCACAGCACATTAACAGGCCCTCTATAGCCCAGGCTCTCCTCACACACAGCCTATCAGAGGCTTGTTAGAGGAGGATCCTGTATTGATATTGGGATCATACCTGTAACATGATGAATTTGTCCCATAGCATCAGAAGTTTGAGAAAGGACAATGGCTGTTCAAAGTAGGGAAAAGAGAGGGAGAGAAAGTACCTGCATGCAGGTGTGTGTACGTACATTAATATTTATGTATGTGTGTATTTGTAACCAGCTCGGCTGGTTAGAATGTATAACAACATACAGTGCCAGTCAAAAGTTAGGACACCTACTCAATTCAGGGTTTTTCTTTATTTTTACTATTTTCTATGTAGAAGATTAGTGAAGACATCAAAACTTATGAAATAACACATATGGAATCATGTAGTAACCAATATTTTAGCGTGCAAAGCTGTCATCAAGGCAAAGTGTGGCTACTTTGCAGAATCTCAAATTGATTCCATATGTGTTATTTCATAGTTTTGATGTCTTCACTATTATTCTACAATGTAGTAAAAATAAAGAAAAACCCTTGAATGAGTATGTGTCCAAACGTTTGACTGGTACTGTATATAAATACTCCTCAAAGGGTTAACAGCATTGGTGGGACTCCAGATGCACTATATATACAAGTATGTGGACATGCCTTCAAATGAGTGGATTCAGCTATTTCAGCCACACCTGTTGCGAACAAGTGTATGAAATCAAGCACACAGCCATGCAATCTCTGGAAGCAACATCAGCACAAGAACTGTTTGTCGGGAGCTTCATGAAATGGGTTTCCATGGTCGAGCAGCACACAAGCCTAAGATCACCATGCGCAATGCAGCGTCGGCTGGAGTGATGTAAAGCTCACCACCTTTGGACTCTGGAGCAGTGGAAACGCGTTCGCTGGAGTGATGAATCACGCTTCACAATCTGGCAGTCCGACAGGCGAATTTGGGTTTAGTGGACGCCAGGAGAACGCTACCTGCCCCAATACATAGGAGGAATAATGGTCTGGGGCTGTTTTTTCATGGTTCGGGCTAGGCCCCTTATTTCCAGTGAAGAGAAAATCGTAATGCTACAGCATACAATGACATTCTAGACGATTCTGTGCTTCCAACTTTGTGGCAACAGTTTGGGGAAGGCCCTTTTCTGTTTCAGCATGACAATGCCCCCATGCACAAAGCGAGGTCCATACAGAAATGGTTTGTTGAGATCTGTGTGGAAGAACTTGACTGGCCTACACAAAGCCCTGACCTAAACCACATCGAACACTGTTGGGGTGAATTGGAACGCCGACTGCGAGCCAGGCCTAATCGCCCAACATCAGTGCCTGACCTCACTAATGTTCTTGGGCTGAATGGAAGTCCCCGCAGCAATGTTTTAACATCTGGTGGGAAGCCTTTGCAGAAGAGTGGAGGCTGTTGTAGCAGCAAAGGGATGTCGTGTCTTTGGCATCATTAAAACAGAAGGCTTATTTATCAAATAACTCTCTGTAATTATTATTATTACGTGATTAAACTGATTAATCATGTAACTGTAATTAACTAGGAAGTCGGGGCACCGAGGAAAATATTCAGATTATAAAGTTAGAATTTTCCTAATATAACTTTCAGATATTTGAATATCACTTAGTCTTCAAATTAATGAATTATTATTTATCTCATGTTAGTCTCATTCCAAACGTCGTAAATTGTTGGTTATCTGCACGAACCCAGTCTTCACTATGAGTCATCCATACATCAATTGTCTTCAAATCATTTATTTACTAAGTAATTCACAGAAATGCATAAACAAACAGTAGATAGTTGCAAGGATAAAAAAAAAGGATAACAGAGTTTCCCTAGTGGGATAAACCGGTAGCGCGGCTTGTTGGACAAAAAGGGAAGTGGGGGTCAACTGAGATGAGACACTACAAAGTTGATAATTATAACAATTGAAATTCTAATCCTTTGCACATGAACGCTCACTCATTCGGGAATAATTGCAATCAATATATATATAGTTCAGAGTGACATTCATTCATTTCGTTACAGAATAGATGTTTCGGCGGTTGTCGGTCTTCGCGTTCAATGATACCGAATTCCTAGCTGCAGACTAGTAATTAATATCAAAGACTTGTTCTTATTCTGTCGGTATATATAGTCTAAGAGTTTAACCACGTGGTATGGTTAAAAGATTCAGCCATCTACTCAAATCTTAGGTTTATGGTCTCCTCTCAAACCTTGGCCTCTCGTTATCGAGGGAAGCTGATCTCCTCTCAACCCTTAGCCCCCTCGAAATTGAGGTAAGCTCGGTCTGGTGACAGAAAACCCAGCTGGGGGTTTTATTCATAAGAGCAGAAAAGGGGCTGTCCCAGGACGCCGGACCATAACTGTGCTCATGGGCGGTCCTCTGATTGAGTTATTCTCCAAAGAGAATTGGAGTTTCCTTCATTAAATAGTCCAAAATCACATTACACAATTTCATTACACATTCATCTTATACAAAAATTAGATGTAAGCCTCATATCTGAGGCTATTGTATAAACAGAGTTATGGTAATGTAGCCGTATTTTCTCTCATGAGTTTCACAAAATTGTACCAAACTGACCAGTTCGTAGCTGGATTCTTCACCGATCTTTTATACGTTCTCCAGAACATAAATACTTTTTTGACCTCCAGTTTTGTGAGTGGGAAGACATTCCTTTGTTCTCTATGAAAACTCACTCTCTCTCTATACTGTGGCCATGAGGAGATAATCTCCTCCAGGAATTTACGACCTAAGGTCGCAGCAGCCTGAATGGAGGAGACAGAGGGGGGGGGGGGGGGGGGGTGCTCGCTGTACCCAAAGAGGGCAACGTCATGACGGGGAGGACCAACTCCATATTAATGCCCATAATTTTGGACAAAGATGTTCGACCAGCAGGTATCCACATACTTTTGTTCATGTAGTGCATCTACAGGCTATGAATTGATGGCTTTGAGCCAAGGAACCTTCCCTTAGTTACATGGGGTTAAACGCTATAGCCTTGATGGGATGGGACCTGACTGCTGTTACCATGGATCCTGTTGCTCCCTGCCCTTTCTCAACTTATCAACGGTGTGTTCCTCTCACCTCCACTTCCTGCTCTCTGAGGGCCGATCCTATCACCCCAACTGATGAGTGGAAGGGAGGCGGGATTTAAGGGAAGGAAAATATAGTCCTAGAGAGGTTGAGTTGAGGGATATGAGGACGTAAAAGAGATTTCTCTTGTCATTCTCTATTGTTGCCAAGTGTCTCTGTCACAATAGCATGGCTGATGGTAAACCTTCAGATTGGTGGGAGGAAATGTCTCATCCAAACAACAAAACCTTTTGCGACTTCTTACCTCTGACCCCTAACCCTGCCAGCTTTAAGTCTTTAGCTAAAGCATCTCTAACATCCTTCTTCTTATCCTATCATCTTCTGTTTTCTCCGTCCTGCTCTCTCTCATTCTCTCTCCAGTGCTATAGTTAGATAGCAGCTACAGTTTCTCTCCAGTTCTCATTACAATGAACCTCTCTCTCCCCCGAGTCAACACTGTCACACCTTACTGTGGGAAAGCGATTGTGTGTGTGTGTGTAACGTATAGTATGTGTGTTTATGTGCAAATTGTAATTTTAAAAAAATCGGAGGAAATCAGCCATGGTCTTGGTAATTAAAGAACGGTATATCCAGTCCAGTAGTAAGTGATTAGAGGTAATGGAATCAGTGCATTGGCAAACTCATATGGAGACTGAGGAACATTGGAATAATATCTCATCTCCAGAAAGACCAAAGTCTAAATAACGTTTGGCGTATATAGTAGAACAATTTGTCTTCCAGACAGGCAATTTAAGCACACACAAGCAGAAAGGCACAAATGCATGAAAGCACACATGTGTAGAACCTCTATAAACATACTCACAGTACACACACTATATACACACACATTTCTCTGTTTTATAGGTGACACTTACCTCAGGTCCATTACCTTATATCTCTTTAGAAGCAGTGTGTGTCTGTGAGTCATATTTTAAAGAATGTCAAAGCCCTTGCTGTGTTGCACTGCATCTTGATTCATGATCTGTGAGTGTGTGTGTTTGTTATAGCTTGGCTAGCGTTGTCCTTAAACGGTACTCAAGGCTGCGCAACCTCTGCTATCACACACGCACGTGCACATAATGCAGTCTTGGTCACCACCATGGTTGCAGTAATGCTCACAATGTACACATGCACACACACACACACTATTCAGTAGGTAGCCTCATCCAGGATTTTCCATGCACTGTGCTCCGTCCCTCAATCCCTAAGAGCTCTCTTTCCCTCTTTCCATCTCCCCCTCCCTCCGTATCTCACTCTCTCTTTCTCCACCTCCTCCTGTCAGAATGGTGTTCTAGAGTCAGCTCAGATCCCAGAGCCAGACTCTATAACTAGATTTTACAGATTTAACACCATTATAAAACTACCTATCCATGTCTGTAAGAGAGCCCTGCCTTTGGGAGTGAGTGAGGGTGAGAGAGCGGGTGTAGATAAGAAGACTCTACCCTGATACATGCCCTTGTAGCTCCAAAACCACTCTATATGAGAGAGTGAAGTGTGGAGGTGGGATGACGGTCGCTCGTCTAGTAGGTAACGCCACCCAGTGCCGTGTGTGCGCGTGTGTCCCTGTGTCTGAGGAGCACTCTCATCATGCCTGGTGTTTTGATGTGGGCCACTGATCACATTTCCCCCGCTGCCTGTCCTTTTGTTTCGCTTGAAAACACGCACAAAAACCATGGGGAAAACAGAGGGTTAAATAATGAACATGTAATTGGGGAATTGAAACCAAGTGTGTAAAACAAAGACAAAACAAATGGAAAATTAAAAGTGGATCGGTGACGTCGAACGCCGCCCGAACAAGAAGAGGGACCGACTTCGGCGGAAGTCGTGACAGAGGAGCACTGAAGGGGAACATCTCTTTCAATATCTCTCTCTAATTGCAGATGTGAGCAGAATGAGACTAGCATGCTAAAAGGAAGCCGTGTCTGTGATTTGACGGACTCTCCATTTAACCCCAGCCTTCCTCTGACACCATGTGGTGTGCTACCATGAGTTGGTGTAGCAGCATTCACTCTCTTTGTTAGCAGACCGTGTGGCTGTGTCTGACCACGTGCCTCTCAGCAGGTGTATGTATAGCAAGAAAGCTGAGCATAATGCCCAGTGGTCCATTAGGTGTGCGTGTTTGTGAGCCCTCCTATCAAGGGAACACACGGTACAGGGTCTGCTGATGCTAGGCTATCCCTCTTCTCTCTAAGAGTAAATAGGAAATCTGCAAGGTCATGATAAAGATGAACTGCTAAGTCACCTTCTAAACTCCACTGGCATCAGCGAGTCTCTGGTCTGTCATCACAACAGCTCTCTCTCACCTCTCAACATACAGAGCAGAGAGCTGCTGTTGGCGTAATAGATTAACCACAAACACACAGGTCATATTGATTTTTGCACTGTGGTTGACTGACTGTTAAGTTCCTAACAGGGCTGAGCCAGTCCTCTGTTGGCTGCGGCCCAAAGGTTAACCAGTGGTTGCCATGGTAGTATGTTTTTAAAATACGTATTTTCCAGGAAGTTGAAAACGCATCTTTTCAGGATGTTGAAAAAATAATTCTAGGTGTTGAAATCAGGCAAATTTTTGGTTCTGAATGAAAGTTGAAAATAAGTAATTTATAGACATCTATGTTTGGATCAAATCAAGGCTGGTCCAGACCGGACAAAATCTGAACCAAACATAGACGTCTATGATTGGTTCAGATTTAGTCCGGACGGGACCAAAAATCTGTGGATGTGGAAATCAAGGCCGGTCGGGATTGCACCAAAAAACCAAACATCCAGAAGGTGTCGGTCCGTGCTTACTGAGTTGTAGCCTACAGTGTACCTTGAAATGTAATTTGATGAATGCCCATCTATGTGGTAAGCCTACGGTAAGCCTACACAAAAAAACACGTCCGGACAGGACCAAAAAAGGACATCCAAAAGATGTTGGCTCGTGCTTACTGGAGTGCAGCCTACCATGTCGGCTGCAATGGAATGTTATGAATGCCCATTTATATTGTAGGGCTACCATTTGTGAAATAGGCTGTTGCCATTTGGCTTTATTAATCCTGATTCCTGTGACTAATCAATTTGGCTATTTGAGCTCTGAATATCAGCTACTCAACTTTATCAGGAGTTATCGTGAGCCTATTTGCAATGTGTTTACACAGCGGGAGACGCAGGAGTATTTTATTTTTCACAGTGATCAACTTGTCAAAAATGGACAGATACAAACTTGAACCCACTGACAATGGGGTGACACTACTGAACAACAGTGATTGTCCATTCCATATTGTCCATTTGACTTGTACTGTTTTTAGGATATGTTATTTGTTGACATGAGAATTTTTTTATTGTTTTTATAGTTTTTTTTAGCACAATTTAGGTTATTTGATGGGAGAAACGTGCATGATGTAAAAAGTGTCTGTCTCAGATTACATTGTCATACATTTTATCTCCAGCCTGTAGGCTACAGAAAAGGCTGCATACTCTTTCTACCATAGACTATATCTGCTATGTGATGTTTGTGACAGAACATTGGTGGATGCATCTCTCCAACAACACCCTGGAGAGGCACGCTGGGAATGGACCAGCAAAATATTTTGCAACCCTGCCTTTGACAAAGTGGGCACTGCTTATCACAGGGCGTCATCAGCGTTCACCTAAAACTCCCATATGCCCATATGTTTGAGAGAAATTATCATTGTTTTTGGGCAGAATTTTGTGAGGTTTGATGCGTTGTTGTTGGAAGTGCGTCTTGGTTAGTTTAGCTCAGAAAATGCTGCCCTCGTCAATCTGCAACCATAGGCGGCCACCTAATGAGCGGGCCGGCCATGACGGGACCAGCTTCTAATGGCCACTAGCCGTTACCATGGTGAATGTATCCTTTGTGGTTTGAAAACCTCTACAACCTACCAGTTTGTATGTATACATTATAGATGTAAGAGAGAGAGAGTGATATGTCCATGTTCATTTCTGATTTCCACCCATTCAACAATAGGTTGTAGCATTTAGAAGGCAGATTGAAGAAGACAAATAGGAGAGAACGCAGTTAGGATCCCAGTCCCAGACTGGTAGAGATCTTTATTTTCATTTTGTGATGTAGTGGTGGACACAATGATACGTGTCCTCTCTTCATTACTACTCAAACAGGCCATTTTTCATTGAATTAAACAGCCACACGTTATCCTTATGATTATAAACCCTCATCACTATCCCTCCCTCTCCTAATTTCCCTCCTGTTTCTCTCTCCCTCTCCTCTTTCGCTCCCTTCCTCGCCCTCTCTCCTGAACATCTTTCTTTTCTGTCTACCTTTTTCCATAATCTCTCTCTCTCCATCCCTTTCTCTTGCTCTTTTTTTCCTCTCCCTCGCTGTCTGTTCTGCTTGTCTGTGTTGAATAGTCTGTGTTTACTGGAATGGAAAGAGTCAGGATGCCGGAAGCTGAGGCAATAAGACAGTATCACCATCCTTTTGGACTGTAGAAAGGGCTGACTGCTCTCACCCCCCTCTCTGCGTGAGGGTCAATATAGTGGCCCATGCTGTTGGAAAAGGCAGGTTCAATCCCCTGTATCTAATCATCAATAAGCCATTACTCACTCTGATAGGCTGGTAAGCTCCTTAGCAACACCGCCGCTCTGTTGCTAACATCAGGAACAGGGGAATGCAAAACAGGCTTGTTTTTCCCAGAGTTTATAGCATGATGTTGGCGACAGAGATTGATATGTGACCCACAACCTGGAATTGGTCCTATGTAGCAACATTTTAAATAGTTTTTTACATTGATTAAAAGTAGACAGAGCTAGAAAATTGTATATCATACATTGCAGTTGAGGAACAATTGGAAAGTAATTCTGCTTTGAAAGTTGATAAACTTGTAACCCCACTTTTGAGAAAATGGGCCGTGAATGTTTTGGTAAACCTACTGGAGTGCTCTTCTTTGTCTCCACCCATTCATCATCGTTCACACCCTCTTAAGCCTTAGCTCCACCAACTCTTTAAGGATACACATGTGAAGCTAAGGGCTAAACAGAGTGATTTAAGGTAGTGTAGTGAACAACCACAGATTTCAAGACTAAAAGTGGTGAAATTAGTACAAAACATATTAGTAAAAATACACTATCTAGTTCTTGGCCTATATTCTAATCTGACTTTGATGCAGGTCATGTTCTAAACATTACCATCTCTGGTAAACGCACAAATCCATCTTTATTTGTCACATGCACAGGATACAGAAGGTGTAAGCTTTTTTGATCTGAGGGTATAGAACTAGCATTTATTTTATTACTTGACCCATTGGAAAGAATTAACCAAAAACACTGAGCAAACTGGAATGCTATTTGACCCTAAACAGAGAGTACACAGTGGCAGAGTGACTGACCCAAAATTAAGGAAAGCTTTGACTATGTACAGACTCAGTGAGCATAGACGTGCTATTGAGAGATGCCGCCGTAGGCAGACCTGGCTCTCGAGAAGACAGGCTATATGCACACTGCCCACAAAATGAGGTGAAAACGGCGCTGTACTGCACTTCCTAACCTCCTGCCAAATGTATGACCATATTAGAGACGCATATTTCCCTTAGATTACACAGATCCACAAAGAATTTGAAAACAAACCCAATATTGATAAACTCCCATATCTATTGGGTGAAATTCCACAGTGTGCCATCACAACATCAAGATGTGTGACCTGTTGCCACAAGAAGAGGGCAACCAGTGAAGAACATACACCATTGTGAATACAATCCATATTTATGTTTATTTATTTTCCATTTTGTACTTGAACTATTTACACATTTCCACTCGTGGGCCATTCCCTGACGAATTGAGGCTGTCCTGAGGGAAAAAGTGGGTGCAACTAAATACTAATGTTTTGTACACTCAGTGTATGTGATGTAGTACGCAATTCTCAGGGACCAGTTTTGGCTCGTGATTGCTGCTTTCTCTTTGAGGTTCTCTTGTCTCTGTCTGTTTGTTTGAACTTGAGAGACACTGTATACACACATACAGGCACGTATATGTAGGCATAACAAATGTACACCCATTCCCCTCTCTCTCTCTCTCTCGCGCTCACTCTCTCTCTCTGACAAAGCTTTCACAATCACACAGTCGTCCGCGTGTAGATCCGCTCGTAGAACACGAATGCAAAACATAATTGGCAGATAATTGCTGCTGTGGTAACAGCGCTATTTTAAAAATATAAGCCCGGCACAAAGCATTGTGACGAGAGGGTTGGTCGCCTGGTTAAACACGCATCACACAACACTAGGCCCCTGGGGCTGAATCACTGGCATTCACTGCTCTCCAGTGCTTTCAGACAGACATACACCGAGTGTAAAAAAACAGTCTCTTTCCACGACATTGACTGACCAGGTGAATGCAGGTCAAAGATATGATCCCTTATTGATGTCACCTGTTAAATCCTCTTCAGTCAGTTTAGATGAAGGGGAGGAGACTGGTTAAAGAAGAGTTTTTAAGCCTTAAGACAATGGAGCCCCACAGTAGAGCTGTCATAATACCCATTAAACCTAGCTGTCAAACAGGGAAATGGTTCCAATTGTTTCACCATAAATCTTTCCCATAGGGGATTTTATAAACACTTAAAATAAGGGCTGTGTTTTGTGTAGGCTTACCCTGGCATGACCTTGTCCTAGAGAAATTTACACAGTTATCAAAATGTCACGCCAGGGTAAGCCTACACTAAACACAACCCTTATTCTAAAAACCCCTATGGGGAAAATGAATGGTGGAAAAACGATTGGCACCATTTCCCTGTTTGACCTCTAGATTTGATGGGTATTGTGCCTCTTACTGTGGTACTCTATAGAGACTTGGATTGTGTATGTGTGCCATTCAGAGGGTGAATGAGCAAGAAAAAAGATTGAAGTGCCTTTGAATGGGATATGGTAGTAGGTGCCAGGCGCACCGGTTTGTGTCAAGAACTGCAACGCTGCTGGGTTTTTCATGCTCAACATTTACCCGTGTGTATCAAGAATGGTCCACCACCCAAAGGACATCCAGCCAACTTCACACAACTGTGGGAAGCATTGGAGTCAACATGGGTGTTACGGATACAGTTATCCTGTGTGTGTGTGTATCCTGTGTGTGTGTTTCTTTTCTCTCCTTCTCCCCTCACAGGTGAAAACCATCACTCCCCAATCAGTCAACAATCAATCATCAATCAGAAGACACACCTCCTCCTATTTCCTACCCTATCACAGTTCCTTCCCCATGGTTTAAAAACCCCATCATTTGTTTGTTCTAGAGCAACCTCTAGCTCAACCTCTAGCTCAACCTCTAGCTCAATCTCTAGCTCAATCTCTCTGTAAATGCCATGTCTGTAGGTCTCTGTGTTTCACTCTCGCTTTGTGTCTTCACCTCTCTTTTGTTTAAGCACCTCCATAGCACTTTGTCATCACCTGTGAGTATTGTTTTTGGTTATGGTGTTTGTTTGTTGCTGGTGGGAAAAGGGGGAAACCAAGACAAGTCGCCCATGGGCATACACTACCCGTAGGTGAACTTTGTTAAATACACTAGTTAGAACTGGGCGGACCACCCACTGTATTTTTGGTTAGTTAGTTAGCTGTTGTTAAAGTAGGCTAGTCTAGCTTAGGGGTGTTTTTGAATACTTATTGTTTCTTTCCTTGGGTCCAGCTCAGCCCCTTTTCCTGCTCCCCCCATTACCATGTGTTTATAAATAAACCTGGAGTTTGACGGTAGATTTCTGTTGTCGTGGTTATTTCGTTCACACTTTTACTTTGTCACAATAATAATTTGCATGAGTTATGTTACGGGTCTCATTACCATCCCCCCTAGACTGTCGGGCCAAAAGGGATTCGTAACAATGGGCCAGCATCCTTGTGGAACACTTTCGACCCCTTTTGTAGAGTCCATGACCCAGTAAATTGAGGCTGTTCTGACGGCAAAAGGGGGTGCAACTCAATATTCGGAAGGTGTTCCTAATGTTTTGTACACTATGTATATTCTCACGGGACATGACCGTTCAGAATTGAATAGGCTCAACCATCCAACCTATATCTTACGAACTGTTAGCATGTGCCAATGCCAGTCTTCAGTCTTCAATGCAACTTCTGTAGATAATATTGTAGCATACAGTATTGTGCGGTATAGTGATATTTTATGGTGGAGCTGTAATTGCGATATGAGTATAGGGATTTCTGTTATAGAGCTGATCGTGGGCACCTTGATGGGAGGACTGATCGTGGGCACCTTGATGGGAGGGCTGATCGTGGGCACCTTGACGGGAGGATGGGAGGGCTGATGGGCTGGCTGATGGGCTATCTTCCACAGTGAATGTATTTGATGGAGGGATGTTTTGTGTGCTGAGGTCAGAGCAGAGATTTGTGCATGAGGACATTGGGAACAGAACAGTTTCTGTTGGGAGGACAATGCAGGCCAGGGAGATTGGAGATTCATTTTATATGAGAGGCCCTGGTAATCTGGGCTGTGTTTAATCTCAGTTTTGGGAATTGGAATGATGATGCTGGCTTAGAAAACCAAACGTGTGTGTGTGTGTGTGTGATACAATGTGTTTGTGGTGCATTTGTTTTGTCTAAGTAGAACACATTCTGCATTTCGATGCAAGATGGTTTTTTTTTTATTCACACTTTAGTTGCAGTTCGCTAATTCTGAGATGTTTTGTCCTGAATGCTAAAAAGCTGTTAAGCTCCATTTAAAATGAAGATGCTACATTAACCTCATAGCAAAGTTTGACTCTAGAGGAAAGAGGGAGCGAGAGAGCAAAGGAGAGCGAAAGGGAGAAAGAAAAACTCTAGAGAGTCTGGCTGATAGTCTCCATCCCGTAAATCCTAAAACATGGCACATTTAATCAACTCTAATGAGAGCAGCTTTGTAGATTTAGCTTCTCCTTCTTTTTTTAAGTCATTTAATCACGCACCATTCTTCTCCGTACCCCCCCCCCCCCCCCCTCTCTCCAGCACCTGTTCTAACTCCCACCTCCTATCTGCGCAATGCCTGTATAATGATGCATCTCTATCTGAGCAGTGTGTGATACAATTAGCCAGTTAGCTATATGAGACCATACAGGAGCTTTCTATATCAGACCGGCCAAGAGCTCCATCTCATCTGCATTCAATCTCATCCTTTTTCTATCTCTCCTTCTCTCTCACTGTCGTAATACTAGCACATTCACACACACACACACACACACACACACACATGCTCATTCTTGGCCGCTTCATTTCTGTTTTTCTCTCACTGCGTCTCTCTCTCTCGCCTTCCTCTCTCACTCTCTCTTTGAATTTACGTGTGTGTGTGGTGTTGGTGTGGAGCTTGGCAGTGATGACGGTAGTTCGGTGGTGTATAATTGTCCTTGCTTTGGTTTGTGTGGTTGTCTCTGTCTGCCTGTCTGTCTCTAACATGGAGCATTGAGTCCAGTCACAGTCTAAAGAGACATTTCTGTTCTGCAGTGCCCTGTTTGATTGAAATTGAATTGAACAGACGTCTTTCACCCGCCAAACCAACGGCCGGAGAGATGAAATGATCCCCTTATTTCTCTGTGTGTGTGGGTGTGCCTCAGCTCTCAGCCTTACCCAGTAACACAAAAGGGAAGGCGTTCAGTCTAAATGTAATTTATTGCACCGAGCCCCTCCCATCAGACACCTTGCAACAGTGGTTGGTCCCTTTGTCACACAGCGGGGTGAGTGGTTCTCTAGATGGATCTGAAGTCTACACGTCAGGTATGTTGTGCGTACAGGGCTAGTGTAATGGCAGGCAAACATCAGACAAAACCAAAGTTGCACTTCTGAAGTGCTGTAGCGCTTCCATACAGGCTCTTCACGTTCATATTCCCAGTACCTCATGGGAAAGGTTAGAACCCAACAAATATCATTCTGGCTTTTTGAAGTTGTCTCATGTGAATGTATTTCAGCAGCAGTTGTCATCAGCATGTCTCCCCTGCAATCAGGATTTAATTGTAGATGGTTGTTTTGTCAGGGCCATTTCCATCGAAAAAGAACCATGAGCACCAACATTCATAGCTTTCATTTGACATGCTCCTATAAAAACTAAGCGTCTATATTTTGGGGAAATGAAGTCATACATACATTTTTCAACCATTTTCCATCTTAAAGATTTGGCAAAAGTACTGTCTTTGATTTGTGTTCAAACAGATTGAAAAGGGGTCTTAGGAAACATCTACCAGGAAGTATTAAAAGGCATCATAAATACACAGTAATGTTGCGGTAAAGAGCCCTGCCAACTTATATCAACACTTGTATTTCATTTTGGAGAGATTGTTTATCTTCTGTAAATGTAAGAAATTTTGTCTTGTGCCTTGTAATTCCGTTACCAAAAACCCACATCTTTAAAATATATATTTTTATTTCCAATCGTCTTGTGGTCAAACCAAGGATCTTAAAACAGTCTTGAGTCTGGACAACCCCTCCCTCTCTCTCTCCTCTCTTTTTCACTCTCTAGTTAATGTCACCTCTCCCAGCTCTTACTGACACCGACCCATGACCCTCCTCGCTTTCCATTTACTGTAACCAACAGCCTCACCCACTGAACACCGACACTGTACGCTGAAAAGTAGTCCATTTGTTCAGTCCACCTTGGCCTTGATTTTAGCGTCCACAGACTGACCGGACTGGAACAAATGTACTCTACTGTGCTGTGATGTCCAAACTTGTGAAACACGAGGAGAATGACATTCATATCCATAATTATGCATTTCTGTGTAGTACAGATCTAGGACACATTATGTATTTTTGCATTTATTAGGGATCCCCATTAGTTCCTGCCAAGGCAGCAGCTACTCTTCCTGGGGTCCAAACACATTAAGGCACATCACACATAAAACAAAATCTAAAACCGTACATCATATAACATTATCACACCACTACATATCTACACTACAAAATGTATAATACCGCCAAACAACAATATGACGGTGTGAGTGCGTGTGCTACCATGTGTGTCTGTTCCTGTGTATCTCTTCACAGTCCCCGCTCTTCCATAAGCTGTTTTTTTATATCTGATTCTACTGCTTACATCAGTTACCTGATGTGGAATTGAGCTCCATGTAGTCATTGCTCTATGCAGTACTGTGCGCCTCCCAAAGTCTATTCTTGACTTGTGAAGAGACCTCTGGTGGTATGTCTTGTGGGGTATGCATGGATGTCCGAGCTGTGTGCTAGTAGTTTAAGGAGAGTCCTTGATGCATTCAGCATGTCACCACTTCTTACAAAAACAGTTAGTGAAGTCAATCTCTCCTCCATAAGTCCTTTTTTGTGGCACCTGACCACACGACTGAACAGTAGTCCAGGTGCGACAACTAAGGCCTGGGGGACCTGCCTTGTTGATAGTGTTAAGGCAGAGCAGTGCTTTATTATGGGCAGACTTCTCCCCATCTTAGCTACTGTTGTATCAACATGTTTTGACCATGACAGTTTACAATCCAGGGTTACTGCAAGCAGTTTAGTCACCTTAACTTTCTCAATTTCCACATTATTTATTACAAGATTTAGTTGAGGTTTTGTGAATGATTTGTCCCAAATACAATGCTTTTAGTTTTTGTCATATTTATGACTTGTTCTTTGCCACCAATTCTGAAACTAACTGCAGCTCTTTATTAAGTGTTGCAGTGATTTTACTCGCTGTAGTGAATAGTGTTGAGTCATCATTACTCAAAGCCAGTGGCATGTCATTAGTAAAGTTTGAAAAAAAGCAAGGGGCCTAAACCGCTACCCTGGGGAATTCCTGATTCTACCTGGATTATGTTGGCACGGCTTCCATTAAATAACGCCCTCTGTGTCTTTAGACATGTAACTCTATCCACAATATAGCAGGGGATGTAAAGTCATGACACACATGTTTTTCCAGCAGCAAACTATAATCGATAATGTCAAAACCCCCACTGAAGTCTTAACAAAACAGCCCCCACAATCTTTTTGCAATAATGTCTCTCAGCCAATCATCAGTCATTTGTGTAAGTGCCCTGCTTGTTAAATGTCCTTCCCTATAAGTGTGCTGAAAGTCTGTTGTCAATTTGTTTACAGTAAATAGCATTGTATCTGGTCAAACACAATTTTTTTCCGAACTTTACTAAGGTTTGGTAACGGGCTATTTGAACCAGTAAAGGGGGCTTTACTATTCTTGGGTAGAGGAATGACTTTTGCATCCCTCTAGGCCTGAGGTCACACACTTTTTAGTAGGCTTAGGTTTGAAGATATGGCAAACAGGAGTGGCAAATGTTCACTGTTATTCTCAGTAATTTTCCATCCAAGTTGTCAGACCCCAGTGGCTTGTCATTGCCGGGGCGGCAGGGTAGCCTAGTGGTTAGAGCGTTGGACTAGTAACCGAAAGGTTGCAATTTCGAATCCCCGAGCTGACAAGGTACAAATCTGTTGTTCTGCCCCTGAACTGGCAGTTAATCCACTGTTCCTAGGCTGTCATTGAAAATAAGAATTTGTTCTAAACTGACTTGCCTAGTAAAATAAAGGTAAAATTTAAATAAAATAAAATAATTGTTGATAGACCATTTTTCCACCTCTTCCACATTTCAATTTACGGAATTCAAAATTACAATGCTTGTCTTTCATAATTGTATCAGTTCTACTTGAATGTGTAGTGTTAGGCATGACATGCCAGCAATAAATGCTAATATTGCCAATTACTTTAATGATTTTTTTCATTGGCAAGATCAGTGGGTTTTGTGATTTTTAATGAGGCATCTGAATGATGCAGCTGAGTTTGCCTTTTGTCAATAATTTCATTTTAGGTGCTCCAAAGCTTTTTACTATTGTTCTTTATATATTTTATCTTTGTTTCATGGAATAGTTCCTTTTTATTCAGTTTAGTCACATGATTTCTCAATTTGCAGTACGTTTGCCAATCAGTTGTGCAGACAGATTTATTTGCCATTTCTTTTAGCGGTATCCTCTCAACCATAACATTTTTCCATTCCTCATCAATCCACAGGGATTTAACAGGTTTTACAGTAATTGTCTTTATGTTTGCATGCTTATTAGTAACTGGAACAAGCAATTTCATAAATCTGTCAAGTGCAGCGTCTGGTTGCTCCTCATTACACACCACAGACCAGCAAATATTCTTTACATCAACATATGAATCACAACATAACTTCTTGTATGACCTCTTATACACTATATTAGGCCCAGCCTTTGGAACTTTGGTTTTCCTTGATATGGCTACTATATTGTGACCACTACATCCTATGGATTTGGATACTGCTTCAAAGCAAATGTCTGCAGCATTAGTACGGATGTGATCAATACATGTTTATGATTTCATTCCTGTTTGTAACTACCCTGGTAGTTTGACTGATAACCTGAACCAGGTTGCAGGCACTGGTTACAGTTTGAAGCTTTTTCTTAAGTGGGCAGCTTGATGAAAGCCAGTCAATATTTAAATCACCCAGAAAATATACCTCTCTGTTGATATCATTTACACTATTAAGCATTTCACACATATTATCCAGATACTGACTGTTAGCACTTGGTCTATAGCAGCTTCCTACAACAGTGGACTTTAGGTGTTATTCCGTTACCGGGTGTAAAATCTACTTCACTTACTATAGTTCAATAACCAAAAGAGATTTGTTCAAAGTCAAGGTAGCATGTCATATCTGACAACCCATTCTTTCTGCAGACATATTTAAATCTTAATTTGGAGCAAGTGTGTTAGATTTTGGAGAACTTGGTTGAATAGAAACTGGAGATAAATTCCGTTACTAAAGTTAGCCTCTGCACAGTTCTTCCACTAAATTCGTTTTTGTAAAATGTTCAGTGGAAATTGTTAAAAGTAGTCCTTGTAGATAGATAGATGTGTATTGTATGTTAAACTTTTGAAAACAATGGTTATTGTTTGACATACGTTTTAAAGTGTGAGAACTGAGTAAAAGTGTAATTCCGTTCCCATGGAATTGCCACCAGTCTGTGTAGTCAGCTGTACACTAACAACTGAACCCTTCAACCATATATCTCCATTTTAGATCTCGCCAACAGCCAGTGAAAATGCTGGTAGCCAAATTCAAAACAACAGAAATCCCATAATTAAAATTCCTCAAACATTCTAGTATTTTACATAATTTTAAAGATAAACTTCTTTTAAATCCAGGTACAGTGTCCGATTTCAAATCGGCTTTACGGCGAAAGCACACCAAACGATTATGTTAGGTCAGCACCTAGTCACAGAAAACCATAAAGCCATTTTCCAGCCAAGGAGAGCCCTCACAAAAGTCAGAAATACCGATTTAAATTAATCACGAACCTCTGATGATCTTCATCAGATGGCACTCACAGGACTTCATGTTACACAATAAATGTGTGTTTTGTTCGATAAAGTTAATCTTTATGTTCAAAAACCTAATTTGAAATTGGTGTGTTATGTTCAGAAATGTATTGTCTCAAACAAACATCCGGTGAAAGTGCAGAGAGCCACATCAAATTACAGGAATACTCAAAATAAACATTGATAAATGATACAAGTGTTATGCATGGAATTATAGCTAAACTTCTCCTTAATGCAACCCGCTGTGTCAGATTTCAAAAAGACTTTACGGCAAAAGCACACCTTGCGATTATGTTAGGTCAGCACCTAGCCACAGAAAAACATACAGCCATTTTCCAAAGAAGGAGAGGTGTCACAAAAGTCAGAAATAGCATTATAAATATTCACTTACCTTTGATCTTCATTAGAATGCACTCCCAGTAATCCCAGTTCCACAATAAATGTTTGTTTTGTTTGATAAAGTCCATCATTCATGTCCAAATACCTCCTTTTTGTTTGCGCGTTTAGTTCACAAATCCAAACTCACGAGGCAAGTCCAGGCGAAAGTTCAGACAAAGTCCAAAAAGTTATATTACAGTTCGTAGAAACATGTCAAACAATTTATAGAATCAATCTTTAGGATGTTTTTATCATAAATCTTAAATAATGTTTCAACCGGACAATTCCTTTAGAAAGGAAAAGGAATGCCGCTAACTCTCACGGGTGCGCGCGAGACTGAGCTCATGGCATTCTGCCAGACACCTGACTCAAACATCTCTTATTTGCTCCCCCTTCACAGTAGAAGCATCAAACAAGGTTTTAAAGACTGCTGCCATCTAGTGGAAGCCTTAGGAATTGCAGTGTGAGCCAATAGACACTGTATATTCGATAGGCAATGACTTGAAAAACTACAAACCTCAGATTTCCCACTTCCTAGTTGGATTTATTTCTCAGGTTTTTGCCTGCCATATGGCATATGGCAGTTATGTTATACTCACAGACATCATTCAAACAGTTTTAGAAACTTCAGAGGGTTTATATCCAAATCTACTAATTACATGCATATTCTAGCTTTTGGGCCTGAGTAGCAGGTAGTTTACTCTGGGCACCTTATTATCCAAGCTACACAATACTGCCCCCCCCCAGTCCCAAAGAAGTTAATGAAGACTTGGCGAGACATGACACCTGTCTGAATAGCCTGGAAGATGGTGCAAATATTTACTTCGACAAAGTGGTGACACTGGAAGAGCAAGTCACCCGGCTATCATCAGATGTCGTCAAAATTACTTCCAAGGTTGAGGATCTCGAGAACAGACCGCACCGGGGGAACTGTCACATTTTTGGCATGAGAGAGGGACTCGAGACGCCCACAACATTGACCGTGCGCACAGAAGCATACAGTCCACACCGAAGAATGGAGAGCCGCCCAGACCCATAGTAGTTAAATTCCACTTCCTTCAGGAGAAGGAGGATGTCTTCCGTAAGGCAGCGCGAGAGGCTCCCATCACCCACCACGGCCAGAATCTCTTCCATAGGTGTAAACTTATTATGTTCGCCCTGGATAGAGCTCTACCGAGGTTCAGTTTAACATGAAAGGTAGCATTTTGCTCTAGTCTAGGAGAGGTAGATGCAGCCTTCCAACAGGGGGAAGGCCAGCATAGGGGTCCAAGGTTTTCTTCTGGGTATTTTGTAGTTTTAGCTGTTTTTTTCTTTTATTTATGTTTTATTACTCTAACCTTTCAGCACACTGGCCATGTGATCGTAATAACATTCATTTCTGATTACTATGACTATGCCTAATTCACATACTCTAGGCTCCACATGCTTTATCAGCTGGAACGTGAAAGGAAGTAACCAGGTGGTTAAGTGTAGCTGAGTGTATGCTCATCCTATGTCCTTAAGTCTGGACGTTGTTTTTCTCCAAGAGACCAATCTCCGGGCCAGCGACCATGATAAACTAAAGAGAGGATGGGTAGACCAAATACTTCACTCCAACTTTGGTGCTAAGGCCAGAGGGGCAGCCATCCTTATCAGAAAAGGCACCCCGTTTGTCTCCACCGAAGTCATTTCAGATACTAATGGCAGATATAGGGATGGGGAAATGGTTTAGCACACAGGTTATTCTGACTAACCTCTATGGTCCTAATTGGGATGACACTCAATCTGACCTCATCGCAACATTTCCCAACCTTAACTCTCATCATTTGATATTGGGCGAAGATTTTAATTGTGTATCGAATCAAAGTCTAGACAGATCCAGACCGAAGCCCAACAATGTAATTTCAAAATCAGGCAAAACTCATTTCTAGAATCCTATAATTGTCTGATCCATCAAGGAGGCTCAGTCCCACTGCTAAACAGTACTCCTTTTTTTCCCTCCAGTCCACCGCTTATACACTAGGATTTATTTGTTCCTGCTGGACAATAGAATTCTTCCTTTTGGAACTAATAGCCAATATCATAGCATCGTCATCTCTGACCATAGCCCTGTCCAGCTAGATATCCACTTTCCGGACAGTACTGTGCCACTACTACTATCCTGTGGTGTGTTTAAAAAATACATATCGACTCACATTGTTGTCTTTTACAGATCAACCGCACCCCTGATGTGTCTCACTGTGTGGGAGTCGTTAAAAGCTTATCTAAGGGGCCAAATGATTTCATACACAGCGTATGACAACAAACAGCGCACCAAACACTTACCGGAGCTATCTCAACTCATTCTAAATGTGGACAACAGATATGCCTCTTCTCCGACTCCTGAACTATACAAAGAGAAACTGTCAAATTCCGATTCGTGTATCAATCTTTCCACCTAACAAACAGAGCAGCTTCTGTTTAAGTCGAGGCAAAAATTCTATGAACACCAAAGGAAAGCTGGCAAGTTCTCACCATCTTTGACAATCCGCTGCTAGTAGCGCCATACCTGAAATCTGTGTTGCAACTGATTTAACTTCTACCAATCCCAAGGAAATCAACAATCAATTTAAGCAATTCTATTCTACTCTTTACTCTTCAGAGTCTCTTCCTGACACTCCTCGTATGCCTGCATTTCTAGACTATGTGGACATCCCCTGTCTCAATTCAAATGAACAAACCAACATGGATGCCTCAATAAGTGATCATGAAGCTACTCTGGCAATCCAGTCCATGCAGAGCGGTAAAGCCCCTGGGCCTGATGGCTTCCCTGTTGAATTTTATAAAGCTTTCTTTAAATTATCCTCTATCCTCAGCTCAATGTACAATGAAATCATTTCTAGTCAGAAACAGCCACAGACACTTACCCAGGCGACTATTTCGGTTTTGCTTAAAAAAGACTAGAATTCCCGAGATTGTGGTTCATACCTGTAAGCCTTTTTGCGCTGGATTTTATACAATTCTCACTGAGGTCATTTCATGCCGTTTAGAAACAGTGATGCCTAATATAATTAACTCTGACCAAACCGGATTTCTCTCAGGTAGATAATCTTTCTATAATATGCGTCGGCTATTTTATTGTTCTTTATACTGCCCACTCAACTCAACAGCCAGAGGTTGTCATCTCTCTTGATGCTGAAAGGGCTTTCGACCGGGTTGAGTGGGAATATCTATTTACAGTACTAGAGAGAGTTAGGTTTGGCCCGTCATACCTTTCCTGGATTAAGATTTTGTCCCCAGTGGCTTCTGTTCGCACCAACAATGTTACCTTAGCCACTTCCCTCTCCACAGGGGGGACAGGCAGGGTTGCTGTTGATCCCCTTTCCTATTTGATATGGCTATTGAGCCTCTTGCTATCGCCCTGCGGGCGGAGGAGAGGATTAAGGGAATACTAAGGGGCAACATAACTCTCAAGGTGTCCTTATATGCAGACAATGTTTTATACATCTCTAACCATGTGGAGTCTATACCCTATCTCTTGGACATGCTACAAGGTTTTGGGACATTCTCTGGTTAAGTTAAACCTAACAAAAAGTGTGCTCCCCATGAATCAGTTTGCAGAAGGAATTGGGTATGCCAATTTGCCATTTAAGGTGGAGCATTAGGTCTTCACTTATTTGTGGATAAAGGTCACACTCATTTAAGGCTCTGTTTAAACATAACTTCAAAACCCTCCTGGAGCGCACTAAGCAGAATTTCATAAGGTAGTCGTCTCTTTCCATTTCATTAACAGTTCACATGTATTCTGTTAAGATGATTGTACTACCTAGCCTTTTCTACTTATTCCAAATGATTCAATTTTTTCTGCCGAAGTTGATGTTCAAACAACTGGACAGCTGCATTTCCAACTTTGAAATAAGTCAAATCCACAAATGAGAAAGGTATATCTAGAGAGAGAATTTTTAAATTTTTACACTACTACTGGTCAGCAAATATATCTAAATGTGTTTATTGTGTTTCTACATTTGAAAACAAGGATGGCCCAATTTGGGCCATCATGGAGTTACAGTCAAGCCTTCCAACTTCTCCGGTCTCACTCCTGTGCTCTCCAATGCCCATGAACCTTGGCACCCATGTTTTGAACCACATTGTTAAGAAGTCCCTTAAAATTTGGGTCCAATTCCGAAGTCACTTTAGCCTTAAACAAGTGAGAGCGGCTTCTCTCCATTAACATCTAATCATCTCTTCCCAGCGTCACAGATTGACACGGCATACCTGCAAACTCGAGCCTACTAAGTGTCCAGTCGAGAGGTGCTTAGATCTTAACCCTTATCTGAAGGGCCCAATCTCCACATTATACGACATAATACAGGACATGAATCCGCCTTCCTTTGCAAATACAAAATCTGCATGGGAGCAAGACATAGGTGGCAATGTCCCCGACGATGTATTGAACATATCCACACATAAGTCATGGGCTGATTCAGTTTAAGGTTTTGCACCGTCTCCATTACTCAAATGACAGGTTGGCAAAAATAAACCCAAATGTTGACCCCAAGTGTTTGAGATGCCACCAGATTCCAGCGACTGTGGGACATATGTTTTGGTCATGCCAATCTTTGAGTGGCCTCTGGGACCCCATTTTTGAGGCATTCTCATGTGTGTAATACAACAGTTAGGCCCAACCCAGTCACTGACATTTTTGGTGTACTTCTCCTAGACTAGAATGCTACCACGCATCAGGCAAATGCGATAGCTGCTAGCTCGCCACCTTGTCCTCTTTACCTGGAAGTCTGCAAAGCCTCCCTCCTTTATGCAGTGGGTTAAGGAGGTGATCTCATCACTGCCTCTGGAGAAGGTTAGGTACATAGTGCATGGGTCCCAACAAACGGTCAGAAACAGACTCCATGAGGGTGGTATGAGGGCCCGACGTCCACAGGTGGGGGTTGTGCTTACATACACCGTGCAGGACGTTTGGCATTTGCCAGAGAACACCAAGATTGGCAAATTCGCCACTGGGGCCCTGTGCTCTTCACAGATGAAGGCAGGTTCACACTGAGCACGTGACAGACGTGACAGAGTCTGGAGATGCGGTGGAGAACGTTCTGCTGCCTGCAACATCCTCCAGCATGACCGGTTTGGCGGTGGGTCAGTCATGGTGTGGGGTGGCATTTCTTTGGGGGGCCGCACAGCCCTCCATGTGCTCGCCAGAGGTAGCCTGACTACCATTAGGTACCGAGATGAGATCCTCAGACCCCTTGTGAGACCATATGCTGGTGCGGTTGGCCCTGGGTTCCTCCTAATGCAAGACAATGCTAGACCTCATGTGGCTGGAGTGTGTCAGCAGTTCCTGCAAGAGGAAGGCATTGATGCTATGGACTGGCCCGCCCGTTCCCCAGACCTGAATCCAATTGAGCACATCTGGGACATCATGTCTTGCTCCATCCACCAACGCCACGTTGCACCACAGACTGTCCAGGACTTGGCGGATGCTTTAGTCCAGGTCTGGTAGGAGATCCCTCAGGAGACCATCCTCCACCTCATCAGGAGCATGCCCAGGCGTTGTAGGGAGGTCATACAGGCACGTGGAGGCCACACACACTACTGAGCCTCATTTTGACTTGTTTTAAGGACAGTTGGATCAGCCTGTAGTGTGGTTTTCCACTTTAATTTTGAGTATCTCTCCAAATCCAGACCTCCATGGGTTGATAAATTTGATTTCCATTGATAATTTTTGTGTAATTTTGTTGTCAGCACATTCAACTATGTAAAGAAAAAAGTATTTAATAAGAATATTTCATTCATTCAGATCTAGGATGTGTTATTTTAGTGTTCCCTTTATTTTTTTGAGCAGTGTATATATGTTTATTTTTTGTGTGTATGTACATGTATGTAGGATATGTGATGTATGTATGTATGTATGTATGTATGTATGTATGTATGTAAAAAATAACATTTATTTATTTATTTATTTAAAGCCTGTCACATCTGTGAATGTGTTGTGTTGGTTGATTTGAAAAACAAGAACATTTTAATTGAATTTTTTTTTTTTCCCATTAATAATACAATACATGGAAAGCCTGTCTTTTACTTTGTAACTTGCGTAGTTTTGGTAAGCAGTCATGTCTGTTCTAGTGGCCATTTATGCTGTTAAGAATTTTTATATAACTTTTTTTCCCATTGTTTTTTGTTTCTTACTGTTTGTTTCTGTTTTTCTTTCCTATTTAACTTTTATAGATGCCTGGATGGATGGATGGATGGATGGATGGGAGAATCAGGGGTTGTGGTTGTACTGTTTTTGTTATATTTGTATCTATAAATAAAGGTACAAAAATAAAATAAAGATAGAAAATCAATGATCTAAAAATACAAAACGCTTCTGACACTTGTTCAGAGGAAACCAAGCATTACAGCTTGCAGCTGAGGCATGGAATGGAATGACAATAGAGGCTTCTAGGTAGTGTAGTCACAGGAAGGTTAAAGCAGCCACTCAATCGGCCCCCCTAAAGCCACTGTATTTAATGGGGAAGCCACTAATCTTGCATGTCTGTATCAGTGTTATTGTGTCACTGTCACCTTGTGAGTCTATTGTTCTTCTCTCTCTCTCTGAGACAAAGACTCTCTCTCTTTAGAGGAGAAACCCAGGATGTGTGTCTGATTTTGACAACTCTTCCCTTGGGAAAATATTCACACACACTCACACATGCATCGGTGTGCATGTCTGTCTGTGCGTGCTTCTCCCATATGAGAGCTTATCTTTGTCTCTGTAGGAGAGATCACTTAGCGCCAGCATTATTCAATTGGGCCCCCGTTAACCAAGAGGACCTGCCACAATGGATATCAGTCTAAGAGTGACACTCACACTCTACACTGGCTGCAGGCTGCCCATGTAGTTTCCATTCAATGCAATCACAGACCCACTGGAGCCTCGCTGAGACAATTACCCAGGTTTATACACCTGAGGAAAAGCAATCGCCCAATGTCGCCATCAACTGCAATAGCAGCAGGGCCAAACTTGACCTGCATAACCCCTAGTCAATCCCCAATAACCACCCACACACACACACACACACACACACACACACTCAAAGCCCCTTTGCGTGTGAACACAGCTGGGGAGATGCTGTATTACACTATCCCTCTGCTCCCTGTACAAAAATTTTTAGAAAAAGAGATTTCCAGCCAATCGACGGGGTTGATACTGTACTGTATGTACCATGTGGTGGCTCTATTCAACTCGCTTCTATCTCTGTTCTGTGTGAATGCTTTAAAGGTTGTCTTTGTTGTACTGTACCACCGCCGTTCAGCATTTCTCTTATTGGTCTCATTCACACATGCAGGTATTTTCTGTCTCAAACCCACACACAGGATTCTCTCTCTCTCTCTCTCTATCAATTACAGGATTCACCCACGCATGCCTCCCTCTCTTCTCTACCATTTCTACTGTATATGTCTCTATCTCCTGTTTCCTCTTCTCTCTCCTTCCCTGTCTTTTGTGGCCTTTTGGTTTCACGGTATGTGGTCAGTCTCTTTCCTTCTCCCTGGGCAGTGACTAAATCCACATTCATGGTATAAAGAGATGGTGACCCAGTCCTAGCCTTCCTAATGGGACTGCTGCTTACACAGACCAGCGAGTGGGTGGGGGACCAGCTGGCTCTTGCAGCCCAGGGAGATGGGTAGAGGCTGGGTGACCTCGCCCTGGGTAAGAGGGGTTGCCTGTGTATGTGTACTCCCAGGTCATGCTGGTAGGATTAGGGAGCTGAGTTCAGACCCCTCTGTAAGGTGTGTAGCAGGTGTGTGCTCTCGCTTCATTCATTCATGCACTGAGTAAAAGTGATGACCGGCACCCAGCTTAATCACAGATCACTTGTTTTAATGTGTTTACAGTATTTTATAAGGCTGTGCGTGCGTTGATTAACTTCAATGGGTCTGTTACTAGTTTCCATTGAGAATAAACCTTCTTCACATGAAGAGACCTGAACACCCGATAAGATCAGCTGCCAGTGTGACAGATGTGTGAGCAACTCAGCGAAAGGGCAGAGGGAGGGAGTGAGAAGAGGAGGTGAGGGGTGGGGTGGAGAAGGGAATCATCTTTTGGTGATAAACGTGAGAAGAAATATAAGGGAGAAGAATTCCAGCAGAGAGAAATGGAGGAAGAGAGGATGGCGATGGAGGTTAGGAGAAAGGAAGGAAAGCGAAGGACTGAGATGTATGAGAATCATGTGTGCGTTCCCAGAACAATGCCTGGCTGTTATGTCCCTGCAATAGTAATTGAAACGTGTGCGATACTGAGCGAACACTCTGAGACCATGATTTTGTGAATAATCGACCAACCATCAAGTGGGAACAGAACTATCCAGTTTGTAATTGCGAATCACAGATGAAAGTGTGTGTGTGTGTGTGTGTGTGTGCAGCATGGCGACAGGCCTGCATTGCTGTTTTATCTCTGCGTCAGTGTTTTTAGAGCTTTTCAGTGTTGTGTCAAATGGTGATGTTTTGGAGTCGGCGGTCATCAACAAATGGGGGCTTCTAAGTGGCTCTAGGGCTATCTGGACTATAGCACTAAACACACACACACACACACACACAGGTTGAATATTACCACGGTTGTATTACTAAAATTGTACACTTTCCAAAATGATGTTGTCATGCTTGTTGTGCCTTATGTAAAGGCCATCAGCAGAGTGAAATAGAAGGACAGAAAGGAGGGAGGAAAGGAAGTGTGAATGAATTCATAACCAGTACCATGTCCCAAAGGCAGGAGCGACGAGAGCGGGAAGAGGAGAGGCGGGGAACGGAAGAGTAGAATAATAGTGGAGAGGAAGAGGGAGGATGTGTACCCTGTCTCTCCCCTCGTTCCTTCATTGCTGATTGACATAGCAGCATGGACCATTAGTCAGCTAATGAATGAAAGCAAACCAGATATGAAATTTGATTTCCTACCGAGCTAACAAGAAGAACGCAGCAGGAAAACAAGGTGAGGGAGGGGCAGGGAGAGAAGGAGAGGAAGTGGGAAGAAGGGAGCCGATATATGGAGGAGAGAACATAGTAAGAATAAACATGAACTGTGGAGAAAGGGAGAGCGAGAGAGACCAAGGGAACTGGGACAAAGGATAAGGAGGAGATCAAGCATATTATAGAGCGATTGAACATGAAACAATGAGTGAAGGACAACGAGAGAGTGATAAATAAAGAGAAATGAGAGAGGGGGAGACAGCGATGGAGAGAGCGAAAGAGTGATAGCTGAGTGGCTGTGAAGTGTGTTGGAGATGGTGATATAGTGAGTGAGTGGTTTGGAGGGTTTCAGATGAGCTGGACAGAGAACAATGAGATTCATGGAGCTGAGACTGCATTAATGAACTACGCTTCATAAATCTCTCTCTCTAGCTCCCCTCTGCCACCTTTCTTTCGCTCTCTCATGGAAACATTGTTAACTTGTTTTGCTGTTTCATGTCTGTGTTTAGTATCTGTACTTGTGTTGAACTGTCTTACACAATTGCTAATTGATTAATCAAATATTTTCTTTCTCTCTCTCGTAGCGGGGCGTTCTCTGAGGTGGTGTTGGCCCAGGAGAGGTCTACAGGGAAGATGTTTGCTGTGAAGTGTATCCCCAAGAAGGCCCTGAAGGGGAAAGAGAGCAGCATCGAGAACGAGATCAACGTGCTCCGCAAGTAAGTCTCCCACCTACCTTCTCCTCCCTAACACCTGTTACCCTGGCGACCGAACGGAAACACCGCCACCCTTCACCACCGCGCATCACGCTTGCATCCCTCCCACTACTCCCCATTCACTGTTATCTTTAGGTCACCGTCCACAGTCTCACACTGACAGAACAGGAGATTAAGGTAGGTAGCGACTATAGAAAACACCCTCTCTGTCTTCTATTTCTTTGCTTAGCGACCTTGTGTCCTAAGCACTGATACTGAACTGAATGTACCTTCTAATCTTTTCTTCCAGTGAGGAACACATTATGTATTTTACACATATTATTCGTACAATTTGTCAGGTAGCTGAGTAGAGACCTGAATGAACACACACACACACACCAGGGGATAAAACCAAAGATATGCATCTCCACGTCACTGGATAAACAGTAATCTCTCTCCACTGCTTGGACTTGGACTTGTGTGTGGTGTGTGTTCAGATATCACCTTGGATCTGGCCCAATGCTCAGTAGTTCCACAAGGTCTCACTCACTCACTCACTGTCCAGAAGTAGGCAGCTACAGTATGTGTTGGTGTTATTATTGCAGTATACCATGCTTGTTCCCTAGGGACAGGAGAGACACCACTGACCCTGACAATATTAATGCGGGATAAGTGTTGTCACAGTGATCCAGTCAGTGGAGGGGGGGTGTTTCCTAGCCTCTGACGCCTTCCATGTTTGATCTTCGGGTTTTTGCCACTCTCAGCATCTCCTGGCAACCAGCTGATTGACAGGCTAATATGGCCTGCAGAGGTCACAAGACACACCTCCTCAGGGTCAATGCTTCGTACCCAAACATTGTCATTCACATGTGCACTATTTATACAAAAGTATGTGGACATCCCTTCAAATGAGTGGATTTGTCTGTTTCAGCCACACGCGTTGCTGACCGGTGCGTAAGATCAAGCACACCGCCATGCAATCTCCATAGACAAACATTGGCAGTAGAATGGCCTTACTGAAGAACTCGGTCAACTTCAACGTGGCACCGTCATAGGATGCCACATTTCCAACATGTCAGTTCGTCAAATTTCCGCCCTGCTAGAGCTGCCTCGGTCAACTGTAAATGCTGTTATTGTGAAGTGGAAACTTCTAGGAGCAGAAACGTCTCAGCAGCCAAGTGGTAGGCCACACAAGCTCACAGAATGGGGCCGGCGAGTGCTGAAGCACGTAGCGTGTGGAAATCGTCTGTCCTCGGTTGCAATACTCACTACCGAGTTCCAAACTGCCTCTGGCGGCAACATCAGCACAATAACGGTTTGTCGGAAGCTTCATGAAATGGGTTTCCATGGCAGAGCAGCCTCACACAAACATAACATCACCATGCGCAATGCCAAGCTTCGGCTGGAGTGGTGTACAGCTCGCCGCCATTGGGATCTGGAGCAGTGGAAACGCGTTCTCTGGAGTGTTGAATCACGCTTCACCATCTGTCAGTCCGACGCAGTAATCTGGGATTGGTGGATGCCAGGAGAATGCTACCTGCCCCAATGCATAGTGCCAACTGTAAAATTTGGTGGAGGAGGAATAATGGCCTGAGCTGTTTTGTCATGGTTCGGCTAGGCCTCTTAGTTCCAGTGAAGTTAATCTTAATGCTACAGCATACAATGACATTCTAGATTATTCTGTGCTTCCAACTTTGTGGCAACAGTTTGAAGAAGGACCTTCCCTGTTTCAGCATGACAATGACCCCGTGCACAAAGCGAGGTCCATACAGAAATGGTTTGTCGAGATCGGTGTGGAAGAACTTGACTGGCCTGCACAGAGCCCTGACCTCAACACCATCGAACACATTTGGGATGAATTGGAACACCGACTGCGAGCAAGGCCTAATCGCCCAACATCCATGCCCGACCTCACTAATGCTCTTGTGGCTGGATGGAAGCAAGTCCCCGCAGCAATGTACCAACATCTAGTGTAAAGTCTTCCCAGAAGAGTGGAGGCTGTTATAGCAGTGAAAGGGGGACTAACTCCATATTAATGCCCATAATGTTGGAAGGAAATGTTTGACGAGCAAGTGTCCACATACTTTTGTAATATATATATATATACACTAAAAATAGATATATGTAATATATATGTATACACATGCGTCAAAAATAGAGAACTGGTACACACACATTCACAAAGATATAATCAGGCTCTCTCCCTTTGTGAAGTTGGGGTATAGTGTCGTGCCACAGTCTCTGCCCACTCTGTCGCCTACTAGTTTATTTGGATTCTGCCGCTCAACAGGGATTCACACACACACACACACACACACACACACACACACACACACACACACACACACACACACACACACACACACAGCCTTCTCTAAGACACAAAGAATCAGTTGTCAAATAATAAGGCATTAACTGTGGAAGGATTTGTCATGTAATGAGAGGGGATCAGGAATCCTCTATCTCTACTCTTAGGTTCATATCTGCTTTACCCTTCCATGATCCCAGAGAGAGTTTAAACACATTCTCCTGCCTGGTGATCTCATCTCAGCCATCTTTCCTCAGACTGTCTGTGACTCATATCTCTACTCTCCACCGCTCGCTACGAGCTCAGAGATCTCACACACTCCTAATGTACGTACTGAACTCCCCACCTGCTTACGCTTCCTGTGTGTGTACAGTATTATTCCCCTTTGCAATAACATCATCGGCAAATGGGTCATGAGGCACACATGCATACATACACACATACACACACACACACACAGACAGGCACACTGAACACCACTACCACCACAGCAGCACAAGCATGTCCCATGTGGACACATTATACACTTTCACCATGGAGCAGTTACCATGGCAAGGCCTGAGTATGGTGTTGGAGGGAGGGAGAGACGGAGGGAGAGAGAGCTTATGTTTAGTAAGTGTTTGAGATGACTCTAGAGCGGAGGTAAAGGGGGATGTAGATGGTTTGGGATCTGTTTAAAGGGTTATAGTTGTACATGACTAATATACTAACATTGTCTGCGTTTTCTGTCCCTCCAGAATCAAGCATGAGAACATAGTAGCTTTGGAGGACATCTATGAGAGTTCCAACCACCTCTACCTGATCATGCAGCTGTAAGTTCTCTTTTCTCTCTCTCTCTCCTCCATTCATCTAGTCCTATTTCTTGATCTTAATTCCTGTCATTCTCTTTCCCCCCTTCTACATCTTACTGTCTTCTTATCACCCTCTTTGTCTCTTCTCTCTCCTTCTGTCTCTCTCTTTGACTGTCTGTCTCGCTCACTGACCTGACCTGCCGTACCCTCAGACTGACGCAGCACTGAGGAATGAGGCAGGGGGTGACTGTTTTAGCTTACACACTCACACACTTTATAAGCCCTCATTACTCCAATTAGACTTCCATTAAGACGGACGACAGGAGAGGGAATGGGACCTGGCTCGTAGCGCTCAGCTAACGTTTACATAATGTTACTCTAACGTTACAGCAAGGCCAACGTGCCACTATGCAGTCCTGGCCAAATTAATCAGCTGGAGTTATATCAGTCTGTCGAGGAGGGCGTGTGAGTTATGGATTTAAATATGTTGTGAATTATGTGTGTGTGTGCAGGAAAGTAGAACAGTTCTTAACTTTGATCATTTTGTTTATTGCTGAGTCACGGCACACTTAATGTTATTAGTTTCAGTGCTAACAGGCTGTTGAATTGAGAAGAGAGGAGAAAAACACACACCCATCAGAACCATCTTTCACTTCAGTATTCTGCCTCTCATCCTCCCCTCATCTCTCTTCTCCTTTCTTCCATCTCACCCCTGTTCTCCTCCCCCCTCACACCTCATCTCTCCTCCCCACCTCTCCTCTCACCTTTACCCATTACCTCTCCCTTCACCTGCAGCAGGTGTGAAATGATTCTCCCCTGTCTCTTCTGCAGCAAGGCACCTTCTCATATCAGGCTCTGTTACCACGGATACAGAGGTGAAAGGTCACCTCACTCCACTTATGACAGGGCTTAACTTGGTAGAACCAGGAATAACACCTCAGCAGTTAGGGATCGCAGTACTAATCTGAGCTCTGAGTCGGTACCTATCATCCGTGTATCAAGCGTCACCTCCAGGTCTGCAGTCTTTACCAGCCCCCTGTGATCCTGCCTGGATATGAATCATCCTCAGAGGTTGACAGGTGTGGTCTGATTAAACTTTTCTCTGAGTTTGACACGTCAGGTCTGATATACAGTACCTGTGCTCAGAGTTTGATTTAGATTTGATGTGATTTTTGACACGTCTCAGGTCTGATATACCTGTATTCTCTCTGAGTTTGACATATCTGATTTAACTTGGCTCTGAGTTTGATATGTCGGGTTTGGTTTAACGGCATCTGTGCTCGGAGGTTGTCATGTCGTCTGATCTAGCTGTGATTAGTTAGTTGGGTCTGGTGTGATGCTTCCGTCTCTGGTTGGATGAAGAGCTGCTGTCTCCAGCGATCTACAACCATGTCATCACCACATGGCTGATACATCCAATCCTGTTCAAATAAATGAGGGAGAGAGGGAAAGGTATGAGAGGCAGATGGAAGTGTGATGAGGGAGGGAAGGAGAGAGAGAGGGGGGAGAAAGAGAGAATGAGATTGGATTCAGAATATACTCAGTGTGTCAATGTATCAAGGAGATTGCTTTAGGATGAATTTGGTATATGAGTGAAAGCCAAAACTGAGAAAGTGAAGCCAAGAACAAGAGGAGGGGATTTGAAAGGGGAGACAAAGAGAAAGCAAGCAGGCAGAAGACAGAGAGCGAAAAACGAATCTAGAGTAGAGCAAAGCTTGAACCTTTTCGACTCAGTCGGTGGCTAAGTAATGATGAATGAAAAGGGTTGTAAAAGTGCGTAGTGTTTTACAGAAAATATAAACACGGCTGTGTTTTTTCTCTCTTCTCCCCAACAACACTGAAACCATGTGAGTTAAACAAACCAAACAGTTGTACAGTCATATCTGTTCTACGGAAGCAGCAGGTTCAGCCACAGGCTTGTGAGTGTTACTGTTAAAACACCTTCACACCCCTACCTTACTGTAGAAACCACTACAGCAGGGTCAGCAACACCACTACCTTACTGTAGGAACCACTACAGCAGGGTCAGCAACACCACTACCTTACTGTAGGAACCACTACAGCAGGGTCAGCAACACCACTACCTTACTGTAGGAACCACTACAGCAGGGTCAGCAACACCACTACCTTACTGTAGGAACCACTACAGCAGGGTCAGCAACACCACTACCTTACTGTAGGAACCACTACAGCAGGGTCAGCAACACCACTACCTTACTGTAGGAACCACTACAGCAGGGTCAGCAACACCACTACCTTACTGTAGAAACCACTACAGCAGGGTCAGCAACACCTTCACACCACTACCTTACTGTAGGAACCACTACAGCAGGGTCAGCAACACCTTCACACCACTACCTTACTGTAGGAACCACTACAGCAGGGTCAGCAACACCTTCACACCACTACCTTACTGTAGAAACCACTACAGCAGGGTCAGCAACACCACTACCTTACTGTAGGAACCACTACAGCAGGGTCAGCAACACCTTCACACCACTACCTTACTGTAGGAACCACTACAGCAGGGTCAGCAACACCTTCACACCACTACCTTACTGTAGGAACCACTACAGCAGGGTCAGCAACACCTTCACACCACTACCTTACTGTAGGAACCACTACAGCAGGGTCAGCAACACCACTACCTTACTGTAGGAACCACTACAGCAGGGTCAGCAACACCACTACCTTACTGTAGGAACCACTACAGCAGGGTCAGCAACACCACTACCTTACTGTAGGAACCACTACAGCAGGGTCAGCAACACCACTACCTTACTGTAGGAACCACTACAGCAGGGTCAGCAACACCACTACCTTACTGTAGGAACCACTACAGCAGGGTCAGCAACACCACTACCTTACTGTAGAAACCACTACAGCAGGGTCAGCAACACCACTACCTTACTGTAGAAACCACTACAGCAGGGTCAGCAACACCACTACCTTACTGTAGAAACCACTACAGCAGGGTCAGCAACACCACTACCTTACTGTAGAAACCACTACAGCAGGGTCAGCAACACCACTACCTTACTGTAGGAACCACTACAGCAGGGTCAGCAACACCTTCACATCACTACCTTACTGTAGGAACCACTACAGCAGGGTCAGCAACACCTTCACACCACTACCTTACTGTAGGAACCACTACAGCAGGGTCAGCAACACCTTCACATCACTAACTTACTGTGGGAACCATTACAGCAGGGTCAGCAACACCACTACCTTACTGTAGGAACCACTACAGCAGGGTCAGCAACACCTTCACACCACTACCTTACTGTAGGAACCACTACAACAGGGTCAGCAACACCACTACCTTACTGTAGGAACCACTACAACAGGGTCAGCAACACCACTACCTTACTGTAGGAACCACTACAACAGGGTCAGCAACACCACTACCTTACTGTAGGAACCACTACAACAGGGTCAGCAACACCACTACCTTACTGTAGGAACCACTACAGCAGGGTCAACAACACCTTCACACCACTAACTTACTGTAGGAACCACTACAGCAGGGTCAGCAACACCTTCACACCACTACCTTACTGTAGAAACCACTACAGCAGGGTCAACAACACCTTCACACCACTACCTTACTGTAGGAACCACTACAGCAGGGTCAGAAACACCTTCACACCACTACCTTACTGTAGGAACCACTACAGCAGGGTCAGCAACACCACTACCTTACTGTAGGAACCACTACAGCAGGGTCAGCAACACCTTCACACCACTACCTTACTGTAGGAACCACTACAGCAGGGTCAGCAACACCTTCACACCACTACCTTACTGTAGGAACCACTACAGCAGGGTCAGCAACACCTTCACACCCACCTTACTGTAGGAACCACTACAGGGTCAGCAACACCTTCACCACTACCTTACTGTAGGAACCACTACAGCAGGGTCAGCAACACCACTACCTTACTGTAGGAACCACTACAGCAGGGTCAGCAACACCTTCACACCACTACCTTACTGTAGGAACCACTACAGCAGGGTCAGCAACACCACTACCTTACTGTAGGAACCACTACAGCAGGGTCAGCAACACCACTACCTTACTGTAGGAACCACCACAGGGTCAACAACACCACTACCTTACTGTAGGAACCACTACAGCAGGGTCAGCAACAACACCACTACCTTACTGTAGGAACCACTACAGCAGGGTCAGCAACACCTTACTGTAGAAACCACCACTACCTTACTGTAGGAACCACTACAGCAGGGTCAGCAACACCACTACCCTTACAGCAGGGTCACAACACCACTACCTTACTGTAGGAACCACTACAGCAGGGTCAGCAACACCACTACCTTACTGTAGGAACCACTACAGCAGGGTCAGCAACACCACACCTTACTGTAGGAACCACTACAGCAGGGTCACAACACCACTACCTTACTGTAGGAACCACTACAGCAGGGTCAGCAACACCACTACCTTACTGTAGGAACCACTACAGCAGGGTCAGCAACACCACTACCTTACTGTAGGAACCACTACAGCAGGGTCAGCAACACCACTACCTTACTGTAGGAACCACTACAGCAGGGTCAGCAACACCTTCACACCACTACCTTACTGTAGGAACCACTACAGCAGGGTCAGCAACACCTTCACACCACTACCTTACTGTAGGAACCACTACAGCAGGGTCAGCAACACCCACTTACAGAACCAGGGTCAGCAACACCACTACCTTACTGTAGGAACCACTACAGCAGGGTCAGCAACACCACAACAACACCACTACCTTACTGTAGGAACCACTACAGCAGGGTCAGCAACACCACTACCTTACTGTAGGAACCACTACAGCAGGGTCAACACACCTTCACACCACTACCTTACTGTAGGAACCACTACAGCAGGGTCAGCAACACCACTACCTTACTGTAGGAACCACTACAGCAGGGTCAGCAACACCACTACCTTACTGTAGGAACCACTACAGCAGGGTCAGCAACACCACTACCTTACTGTAGGAACCACTACAGCAGGGTCAGCAACACCACTACCTTACTGTAGGAACCACTACAGCAGGGTCAGCAACACCACTACCTTACTGTAGGAACCACTACAGCAGGGTCAGCAACACCACTACCTTACTGTAGGAACCACTACAGCAGGGTCAGCAACACCACTACTTACTAGGAACCACTACAGCAGGGTCAGCAACACCTTCACACCACTACCTTACTGTAGGAACCACTACAGCAGGGTCACCACTACCTTACTGTAGGAACCACTTCAGCAACACCACTACCTTACTGTAGGAACCACTACAGCAGGGTCAGCAACACCACTACCTTACTGTAGGAACCACTACAGCAGGGTCAGCAACACCACTACCTTACTGTAGGAACCACTACAGCAGGGTCAGCAACACCACTACCTTACTGTAGGAACCACTACAGCAGGGGTCAGAACCACACAGCTTCACACCACTACCTTACTGTAGGAACCACTACAGCAGGGTCAGCAACACCACTACCTTACTAGGAACCACTACAGCAGGGGAACCACTACACAGGGTCAGCAACACCACTACCTTACTGTAGGAACCACTACAGCAGGGTCAGCAACACCACTACCTTACTAGAAACCACTACAGCAGGGTCAGCAACACCACTACCTTACTGTAGAAACCACACAGCAGGGTCAGCAACACCACTACCTTACTGTAGAAACCACTACAGCAGGGTCAGCAACACCACTACCTTACTGTAGAAACCACTACAGCAGGGTCAGCAACACCACTACCTTACTGTAGGAACCACTACAGCAGGGTCAGCAACACCTTCACATCACTACCTTACTGTAGGAACCACTACAGCAGGGTCAGCAACACCTTCACACCACTACCTTACTGTGGGAACCATTACAGCAGGGTCAGCAACACCACTACCTTACTGTAGGAACCACTACAGCAGGGTCAGCAACACCTTCACACCACTACCTTACTGTAGGAACCACTACAACAGGGTCAGCAACACCACTACCTTACTGTAGGAACCACTACAACAGGGTCAGCAACACCACTACCTTACTGTAGGAACCACTACAACAGGGTCAGCAACACCACTACCTTACTGTAGGAACCACTACAACAGGGTCAGCAACACCACTACCTTACTGTAGGAACCACTACAGCAGGGTCAACAACACCTTCACACCACTAACTTACTGTAGGAACCACTACAGCAGGGTCAACACCTTCACACCACTACCTTACTGTAGAAACCACTACAGCAGGGTCAACAACACCTTCACACCACTACCTTACTGTAGGAACCACTACAGCAGGGTCAGAAACACCTTCACACCACTACCTTACTGTAGGAACCACTACAGCAGGGTCAGCAACACCACTACCTTACTGTAGGAACCACTACAGCAGGGTCAGCAACACCTTCACACCACTACCTTACTGTAGGAACCACTACAGCAGGGTCAGCAACACCTTCACACCACTACCTTACTGTAGGAACCACTACAGCAGGGTCAGCAACACCTTCACACCACTACCTTACTGTAGGAACCACTACAGCAGGGTCAGCAACACCACTACCTTACTGTAGGAACCACTACAGCAGGGTCAGCAACACCTTCACACCACTACCTTACTGTAGGAACCACTACAGCAGGGTCAGCAACACCACTACCTTACTGTAGGAACCACTACAGCAGGGTCAGCAACACCTTCACACCACTACCTTACTGTAGGAACCACTACAGCAGGGTCAGCAACACCACTACCTTACTGTAGGAACCACTACAGCAGGGTCAGCAACACCACTACATTACTGTAGGAACCACTACAGCAGGGTCAGCAACACCTTCACACCACTACCTTACTGTAGGAACCATTACAGCAGGGTCAGCAACACCACTACCTTACTGTAGGAACCACTACAGCAGGGTCAGCAACACCTTCACACCACTACCTTACTGTAGGAACCACTACAGCAGGGTCAGCAACACCACTACCTTACTGTAGGAACCACTACAGCAGGGTCAGCAACACCACTACCTTACTGTAGAAACCACTACAGCAGGGTCAGCAACACCACTACCTTACTGTAGGAACCACTACAGCAGGGTCAGCAACACCACTACCTTACTGTAGGAACCACTACAGCAGGGTCAGCAACACCACTACCTTACTGTAGGAACCACTACAGCAGGGTCAGCAACACCACTACCTTACTGTAGGAACCACTACAGCAGGGTCAGCAACACCACTACCTTACTGTAGGAACCACTACAGCAGGGTCAGCAACACCACTACCTTACTGTAGGAACCACTACAGCAGGGTCAGCAACACCACTACCTTACTGTAGGAACCACTACAGCAGGGTCAGCAACACCACTACCTTACTGTAGGAACCACTACAGCAGGGTCAGCAACACCACTACCTTACTGTAGGAACCACTACAGCAGGGTCAGCAACACCACTACCTTACTGTAGGAACCACTACAGCAGGGTCAGCAACACCACTACCTTACTGTAGGAACCACTACAGCAGGGTCAGCAACACCACTACCTTACTGTAGGAACCACTACAGCAGGGTCAGCAACACCACTACCTTACTGTAGGAACCACTACAGCAGGGTCAGCAACACCACTACCTTACTGTAGAAACCACTACAGCAGGGTCAGCAACACCACTACCTTACTGTAGGAACCACTACAGCAGGGTCAGCAACACCACTACCTTACTGTAGGAACCACTACAGCAGGGTCAGCAACACCACTACCTTACTGTAGGAACCACTACAGCAGGGTCAGCAACACCACTACCTTACTGTAGAAACCACTACAGCAGGGTCAAGCAACACCACTACCTTACTGTAGGAACCACTACAGCAGGGTCAGCAACACCACTACCTTACTGTAGAAACCACTACAGCAGGGTCAGCAACACCACTACCTTACTGTAGGAACCACTACAGCAGGGTCAGCAACACCACTACCTTACTGTAGAAACCACTACAGCAGGGTCAGCAACACCACTACCTTACTGTAGGAACCACTACAGCAGGGTCAGCAACACCACTACCTTACTGTAGGAACCACTACAGCAGGGTCAGCAACACCTTCACACCACTACCTTACTGTAGGAACCACTACAGCAGGGTCAGCAACACCACTACCTTACTGTAGAAACCACTACAGCAGGGTCAGCAACACCACTACCTTACTGTAGGAACCACTACAGCAGGGTCAGCAACACCACTACCTTACTGTAGGAACCACTACAGCAGGGTCAGCAACACCACTACCTTACTGTAGGAACCACTACAGCAGGGTCAGCAACAAGCGGCCCGCGGGATTTTAGGTTTTTGTCAAACAAATACTGTAATACTCACCAGGAATTCAGCTAAAAATGTGTATTCCCACGAATTAAAGAGATGTGATCGTGTCTCAATGTAATCAAGGTGTACTGTAATAATCTCTTTTTTTGGGCTTAGTTGGGGTTCATTTGCAGTGCATCAATTATTATAATTATGTTCAGGCCCCCTGACCATCCTCTACGACAAAAATTAGGGGGCGAAGGAAGAGAAAGGGATGGAGAACGGGACAGAGATGGCAAGAAAGAGCGATACAGAAGCGAGTGAGACCAAATGGAAAGACAATAGTGTGTGTGGTAGTGTATGTGCCTACAGTATGGTGTGCTTGTGTGTGTGTATTGAAAGGGAAGTAGATTTGGCTCCTGTCTGATTGCCATGGTCTCCCTACGCAAATGGTTACGCAACCCTGCAGGATGGTGGCCCATCTCCTCCGTCACTACCACACCGTTATGTCCAGCCAACGTGTGTGTGTTGTCAGCTTAGCCTTTTGCTTGTCATTCCCTGCCACGCTCATCTCGGCTGGAAAAAACAAGTCACTGTTGGTAGAGAAGAGAGAGAGTGAGAGAAGAGAAAGGGAGAGATGGAGCGTGGGGAGAGAGAGAAGAGAAAGGGAGAGATGGAGCGTGGGGATAGAGAGAGAAGAGAAAGGGAGAGATGGAGCGTGGGGATAGAGAGAGAAGATAAAGGGAGAGATGGAGCGTGGGGATAGAGAGAGAAGAGAAAGGGAGAGATGGAGCGTGGGGATAGAGAGAGATAGAGATAGAAGAGAGGGAGAGATGGAGCGTGGGGATAGAGATAGAAGAGAGGGAGAGATGGAGCGTGGGGGATAGAGATAGAAGAGAGGGAGAGATGGAGCGTGGGGATAGAGATAGAAGAGAGGGAGAGATAGAAGAGGGAGAGATGGAGCGTGGGGATAGAGAGAGAAGAGAAAGGGAGAGATGGAGTGTGGGGATAGAGAGAAGAGAGGGAGAGATGGAGCGTGGGGATAGAGAGAGAGAGAAAGGGAGAGATGGAGCGTGGGGATAGAGAGAGAAGAGAAGAGAGATGGAGTGTGGGGATAGAGAGAGAAGAAAAAGGAGAGATGGAGCTTGGGGAGAGAGAGAGATAGAAGAGAGGGAGAGATGGAGCGTGGGGATAGAGAGAGAAGAGAGGGAGAGATGGAGCGTGGGGATAGAGGGAGAGATGGAGCGTGGGGATAGAGAGAGAAGAGAGAGGGAGAGATGGAGCGTGGGGATAGATAGAGAAAGGGAGAGATGGAGCGTGGGGATAGAGAGAGAAGAGAAAGGGAGAGATGGAGCGTGGGGATAGAGAGAGAAGAGAAAGGGAGAGATGGAGCGTGGGGATAGAGAGAGAAGAGAAAGGAGAGATGGAGTGGGGATGGAGAGATGGAGCGTGGGGATAGAGAAGAGGGAGAGATGGAGCGTGGGGATAGAGATAGAAGAGAGGGAGAGATGGAGCGTGGGGATAGAGATAGAAGAGGGAGAGATGGAGCGTGGGGATAGAGAGAGAAGAGAAAAGGGAGAGATGGAGTGGGGATAGAGAGAAGAAGAGGGAGAGATGGAGCGTGGGGATAGAGAGAGAGAGGAGAGAGATGGAGCGTGGGGATAGAGAGAGAAAAAAGGGAGAGATGGAGCTTGGGGATAGAGAGAGAAGAGAGGGAGAGATGGAGCGTGGGGATAGAGAGAGAAGAAAAGGGAGAGATGGAGCTTGGGGATAGAGAGAGAAGAGAGGGAGAGATGGAGCTTTGGGATAGAGAAAAGAAGAGAGGGAGAGATGGAGCGTGGGGATAGAGAGAGAAGAGAGGGAGAGATGGAGCGTGGGGATAGAGAGAGAAGAGATAGAAGAGATGGAGTGATGGAGGAGAGAGAAGAGATAGAAGAAGAGGGAGAGATGGAGCGTGGGGATAGAGAGAGAAGAGAAAGGGAGAGATGGAGCGTGGGGATAGAGAGAGAAGAGAAAGGGAGAGATGGAGCGTGGGGATAGAGAGAGAAGAGGGAGAGATGGAGCGTGGGGAGAGAGAGAAGAGAAAGAGAGATGGAGCGTGGGGGAGAGATGGAGCGTGGGGATAGAGAGAGAAGAGAAAGGGAGAGATGGAGCGTGGGGATAGAGAGAGAAAGGGAGAGATGGAGCGTGGGGATAGAGAGAAAGGGAGAGATGGAGCGTGGGGATAGAGAGAAAGGGAGAGATGGAGCGTGGGGATAGAGAGAAAGGGAGAGATGGAGAGAGAGAAGAGAAATGGAGAGATGGGAGCGTGGGGATAGATGGAGCGTGGGGATAGAGAGAAAGGGAGAGTTGGAGCGTGGGGATAGAGAGAAGAGATAGAAGAGAGGGAGAGATGGAGCGTGGGGATAGAGAAAGAAGAGGGAGAGATGGAGCGTGGGGATAGAGAGAGAAGAGGGAGAGATGGAGCGTGGGGATAGAGAGAGAAGAGATAGAAGAGATGGAGCGTGGGGATAGAGAGAGAAGAGATGGAGCGTGGGGATAGAGAGGGAGAGATGGAGCGTGGGGATAGAGAGAGAAGAGAGAGGGAGAGATGGAGCGTGGGGATAGAGAGAGAAGAGAAAGGGAGAGATGGAGCGTGGGGATAGAGAGAGAAGAGAAAGGGAGAGATGGAGCGTGGGGATAGAGAAGAGAAAGGGAGAGATGGAGCGTGGGGATAGAGAGAGAAAGGGAGAGATGGAGCATGGGGATATAGAGAGAAAGGGAGAGTTGGAGCGTGGGGATAGAGAGAAGAGATAGAAAAGAGGGAGAGATGGAGCGTGGGGATAGAGAAAGAAGAGGGAGAGATGGAGCGTGGGGATAGAGAGAGAAGAGAGGGAGAGATGGAGTGTGGGGATAGAGAGAGAGAAGAAGAGAGGGAGAGATGGAGCTTGGGGATAGAGAGAGAAGAGAGGGAGAGATGGAGCGTGGGGATAGAGAGAGAAGAGAGAGGGAGAGATGGAGCGTGGGGATAGAGAGAGAAGAGAAAGGGAGAGATGGAGCGTGGGGATAGAGAGAGAAGAGAGGGAGAGATGGAGCGTGGGGATAGAGAAGAGAAAGGGAGAGATGGAGCGTGGGGATAGAGAGAGAAAGGAGAGATGGAGCATGGGGATAGAGAGAGAAGAGGGAGAGATGGAGCGTGGGGATAGAGAGAGAAGAGATAGAAGAGAGGGAGAGATGGAGCGTGGGGATAGAGAAAGAAGAGGGAGAGATGGAGCGTGGGGATAGAGAGAGAAGAGGGAGAGATGGAGCGTGGGGATAGAGAGAGAAGAGAGGGAGAGATGGAGCGTGGGGATAGAGAGAGAAGAGAGGGAGAGATGGAGCGTGGGGATAGAGAGAGAGAGAAGAAGAGGGAGAGATGGAGCGTGGGGATAGAGAGAGAAGAGAGAGGGAGAGATGGAGCGTGGGGATAGAGAGAGAAGAGAAAGGGAGAGATGGAGCGTGGGGATAGAGAGAGAAGAGAAAGGGAGAGATGGAGCGTGGGGATAGAGAGAGAGAAAGGGAGAGATGGAGCGTGGGGATAGAGAGAGAAAGGGAGAGATGGGGATATAGAGAGAAAGGGAGAGTTGGAGCGTGGGGATAGAGAGAGAAGAGAAAGGGAGAGATGGAGCGTGGGGATAGATAGAGAGAGAAGAGAAAGGGAGAGATGGAGCGTGGGGATAGAGAGAGAAGAGAAAGGGAGAGATGGAGCGTGGGGATAGAGAGAGAAGAGAAAGGGAGAGATGGAGCGTGGGGATAGGATAGAAGAGAGAAGAGAAAGGGAGAGATGGAGCGTGGGGATAGAGAGAGAAGAGAAAGGGAGAGATGGAGCGTGGGGATAGAGAGAGAAGAGAAAGGGAGAGATGGAGCGTGGGGATAGAGAGAGAAGAGAAAGGGAGAGATGGAGCGTGGGGATAGAGAGAGAAGAGAAAGGGAGAGATGGAGCGTGGGGATAGAGAGAGAAGAGAAAGGGAGAGATGGAGCGTGGGGATAGAGAGAGAAGAGAGAGGGAGAGATGGAGCGTGGGGATAGAGAGAGAAGAGAAAGGGAGAGATGGAGCGTGGGGATAGAGAGAGAAGAGATAGAAGAGAGGGAGAGATGGAGCGTGGGGATAGAGATAGAAGAGATAGAAGAGAGGGAGAGATGGAGCGTGGGGATAGAGAGAGAAGAGGGAGAGATGGAGCGTGGGGATAGAGAGAGAAGAGAAAGGGAGAGATGGAGCGTGGGGATAGAGAGAGAAGAGAAAGGGAGAGATGGAGCGTGGGGATAGAGAGAGAAGAGAAAGGGAGAGATGGAGTGTGGGGATAGAGAGAAGAGAGGGAGAGATGGAGCTTTGGGATAGAGAGAGAAGAGAGGGAGAGATGGAGCGTGGGGATAGAGAGAGAAGAAAAAGGGAGAGATGGAGCTTTGGGATAGAGAGAGAAGAGAGGGAGAGATGGAGCGTGGGGATAAAGAGAGAAGAGATGGAGCGTCGGTATAGAGAGAGAAGAGATAGAAGAGAGGGAGAGATGGAGCGTGGGGATAGAGAGAGAAGAGGGGGAGAGATGGAGCGTGGGGATAGAGAGAGAAGAGAAAGGGAGAGATGGAGCGTGGGGATAGAGAGAGAAGAGAAAGGGAGAGATGGAGCGTGGGGATAGAGAGAGATAGAGATAGAAGAGAGGGAGAGATGGAGCTTGGGGATAGAGAGAGAAGAGAGGGAGAGATGGAGCGTGGGGATAGAAGAAAGAGAAGAGATGGAGCGTGGGATAGAGAGAGAGAGAAGAGAGAAAGAGAGGGAGAGATGGAGCGTGGGGATAGAGAGAGAAGAAAGGGAGAGATGGAGCGTGGGGATAGAGAGAGAGAGAAAGGGAGAGATGGAGCGTGGGGATAGAGAGAGAAGAGAAAGGGAGAGATGGAGCGTGGGGATAGAGAGAGAAGAGAAAGGGAGAGATGGAGCGTGGGGATAGAGAGAGATAGAGATAGAAGAGAGGAGAGATGGAGCGTGGGGATAGAGATAGAAAGAGGGAGAGATGGAGCGTGGGGATAGAGATAGAAGAGAGGGAGAGATGGAGCGTGGGGATAGAAAAAGAGAGGAGAGATGGAGCGTGGGGATAGAGAGAGAAGAGATAGAAGAGAGGGAGAGATGGAGCGTGGGGATAGAGAGAGAAGAGGGGGAGAGATGGAGCTTGGGGATAGAGAGAGAAGAGAAAGGGAGAGATGGAGCGTGGGGATAGAGAGAGAAGAGAAAGGAGAGATGGAGCGTGGGGATAGAGAGAGAAGAGAAAGGGAGAGATGGAGCGATGGGGATAGAGAGAGAAGAGAAGAGAGGAGAGATGGAGCGTGGGGATAGAGAGAGAAGAAAGAGGGAGAGATGGAGCTTGGGGATAGAGAGAGAAGAGAGGGAGAGATGGAGCGTGGGGATAGAGAGAGAAGAGAGGGAGAGATGGAGCGTGGGGATAGAGAGAGAGAAGAGAGGGAGAGATGGAGCGTGGGGATAGAGAGAGAAGAGAGGGAGAGATGGAGTGTGGGGATAGAGAGAAGAGAGAAGAGAGGGAGAGATGGAGCGTGGGGATAGAGAGAGAAGAGAAAGGGAGAGATGGAGCGTGGGGATAGAGAGAGAAGAGAGGGAGAGATGGAGTGTGGGGATAGAGAGAGAAGAAAAAGGGAGAGATGGAGCTTGGCGATAGAGAGAGAAGAGAGGGAGAGATGGAGCGTGGGGATAGAGAGAGAAGAGATAGAAGAGAGGGAGAGATGGAGCGTGGGGATAGAGAGAGAAGAGAGGGAGAGATGGAGCGTGGGGGAGATGGAGCGTGGGGATAGAGAGAGAGAGAAGAGAGGGAGAGATGGAGCGTGGGGATAGAGAGAGAGAAGAGAGGGAGAGATGGAGCGTGGGGATAGAGAGAGAAGAGAGAGGGAGAGATGGAGCGTGGGGATAGAGAGAGAAGAGAAGGGAGAGATGGAGCGTGGGGATAGAGAGAGAAGAGAAAGGGAGAGATGGAGCGTGGGGATAGAGAAGAGAAAGGGAGAGAGAGCGTGGGGATGGAGAAGAGATGGAGCGATGGGGATAGAGAGAGAAGAGAAAGGGAGAGATGGAGCGTGGGGATAGAGAGAAGAGAAAGGGAGAGATGGAGCGTGGGGATAGAGAGAGAAGAGAAGGGAGAGATGGAGCGTGGGGATAGAGAGAGAGAAGAGAAAGGGAGAGATGGAGCGTGGGGATAGAGAGAGAAGAGAAAGGGAGAGATGGAGCGTGGGGAGAGATGGAGAGAGAGAGAAAGGGAGAGATGGAGCGTGGGGATAGAGAGAGAAGAGAAAGGGAGAGATGGAGCGTGGGGATAGAGAGAAAGAGAAAGGGAGAGATGGAGCGTGGGGATAGAGAGAGAAGAGAAAGGGAGAGATGGAGCGTGGGGATAGAGAGAGAAGAGAAAGGGAGAGATGGAGCGTGGGGATAGAGAGAGAAGAGAAGGGAGAGATGGAGCGTGGGGATAGAGAGAGAAGAGAAAGGGAGAGATGGAGCGTGGGGATAGAGAGAGAGAGAGAGGGAGAGATGGAGCTTGGGGATAGAGAGAGAAGAGGGAGAGATGGAGCGTGGGGATGAGAGAGAAGAGAGAGAGAGGGAGAGATGGAGCGTGGGGATAGAGATAGAAGAGATAGAAGAGAGGGAGAGATGGAGCGTGGGGATAGAGAGAGAAGAGGGAGAGATGGAGCGTGGGGATAGAGAGAGAAGAGAAAGGGAGAGATGGAGCGTGGGGATAGAGAGAGAAGAGAAAGGGAGAGATGGAGCGTGGGGATAGAGAGAGAAGAGAAAGGGAGAGATGGAGTGTGGGGATAGAGAGAAGAGAGGGAGAGATGGAGCTTTGGGATAGAGAGAGAAGAGAGGGAGAGATGGAGCGTGGGGATAGAGAGAGAAGAAAAGGAGAGATGGAGCTTTGGGATAGAGAGAGAAGAGAGGGAGAGATGGAGCGTGGGGATAAAGAGAGGGAGAGATGGAGCGTGGGGATAGAGAGAGAGAGAGAGAGAGATAGAAGAGAGGGAGAGATGGAGCGTGGGGATAGAGAGAGAAGAGAGGGAGAGATGGAGCGTGGGGATAGGAGAGAAGAGAAAGGGAGAGATGGAGCGTGGGGATAGAGAGAGAAGAGAAAGGGAGAGATGGAGCGTGGGGATAGAGAGATAGAGATAGAAGAGAGGGAGAGATGGAGCTTGGGGATAGAGAGAGAAGAGAGGGAGAGATGGAGCGGGGGGATAAGAGAGAGAGGGAGAGATGGAGCATGGGGATATAGAGAGAAAAGGGAGATAGAGAGAGAAGAATAGAAAAAGAGGGAGAGATGGAGCGTGGGGATAGAGAGAGAAGAGGGGGAGAGATGGAGCGTGGGGATAGAGAGAGAAAGAAAGGGAGAGATGGAGCGTGGGGATAGAGAGAGAAGAGAAAGGGAGAGATGGAGCGTGGGGATAGAGAGAGAAGAGAAAGGGAGAGATGGAGCGTGGGGATAGAGAGAGATAGAGATAGAAGAGAGGGAGAGATGGAGCGTGGGGATAGAGATAGAAGAGAGGGAGAGATGGAGCGTGGGGATAGAGATAGAAGAGAGGGAGAGATGGAGCGTGGGGATAGAGATAGAAGAGAGGGAGAGATAGAAGAGGGAGAGATGGAGCGTGGGGATAGAGAGAGAAGAGAAAGGGAGAGATGGAGTGTGGGGATAGAGAGAAGAGAGGGAGAGATGGAGCGTGGGGATAGAGAGAGAAGAGAAAGGGAGAGATGGAGCGTGGGGATAGAGAGAAGAGGAAGAGAGATGGAGTGTGGGGATAGAGAGAGAAGAAAAAGGGAGAGATGGAGCTTGGCGATAGAGAGAGAAGAGAGGGAGAGATGGAGCGTGGGGATAGAGAGAGAAGAGATAGAAGAGAGGGAGAGATGGAGCGTGGGGATAGAGAGAGAAGAGAGGGAGAGATGGAGCGTGGGGATAAGGGAGAGATGGAGCGTGGGGATAGAGAGAGAAGAGAGAGGGAGAGATGGAGCGTGGGGATAGATAGAGAAAGGGAGAGATGGAGCGTGGGGATAGAGAGAGAAGAGAAAGGGAGAGATGGAGCGTGGGGATAGAGAGAGAAGAGAAAGGGAGAGATGGAGCGTGGGGATAGAGAGAGAAGAGAAAGTGAGAGATGGAGCGTGGGGATGGAGAGATGGAGCGTGGGGATAGAGATAGAAGAGAGGGAGAGATGGAGCGTGGGGATAGAGATAGAAGAGAGGGAGAGATGGAGCGTGGGGATAGAGATAGAAGAGGGAGAGATGGAGCGTGGGGATAGAGAGAGAAGAGAAAGGGAGAGATGGAGCGTGGGGATAGAGAGAAGAGAGGGAGAGATGGAGTGTGGGGATAGAGAGAAGAAGAGGGGAGAGATGGAGGATAGAGGGAGAGAGAGAGAAGAGCGTGGGGAGAGATGGAGCTTGGGGATAGAGAGAGAAGAGAGGGAGAGATGGAGCGTGGGGATAGAGAGAGAAGAAAAATGGAGAGATGGAGCTTGGGGATAGAGAGAGAAGAGAGGGAGAGATGGAGCTTTGGGATAGAGAGAGAAGAGAGGGAGAGATGGAGCGTGGGGATAGAGAGAGAAGAGAGGGAGAGATGGAGCGTGGGGATAGAGAGAGAAGAGATAGAAGAGATGGAGTGTGGGGATAGAGAGAGAAGAGATAGAAGAGAGGGAGAGATGGAGCGTGGGGATAGAGAGAGAAGAGAAAGGGAGAGATGGAGCGTGGGGATAGAGAGAGAAGAGAAAGGGAGAGATGGAGCGTGGGGATAGAGAGAGAAGAGAAAGGGAGAGATGGAGCGTGGGGATATAGAGAGAAAGGGAGAGTTGGAGCGTGGGGATAGAGAGAGAAGAGATAGAAAAGAGGGAGAGATGGAGCGTGGGGATAGAGCAAGAAGAGGGAGAGATGGAGCGTGGGGATAGAGAGAGAAGAGATAGAAGAGAGAGAGATAGAAGAGAGGGAGAGATGGAGCGTGGGGATAGAGAGAGAAGAGATGGAGCGTGGGGAGAGAAGAGAGGGAGAGATGGAGCGTGGGGATAGAGAGAGAAGAGAGGGAGAGATGGAGCGTGGGGATAGAGAGAGAAGAGAAAGGGAGAGATGGAGCGTGGGGATAGAGAGAGAAGAGAAAGGGAGAGATGGAGCGTGGGGATAGAGAGAGAAGAGAAAGGGAGAGATGGAGCGTGGGGATAGAGAGAGAAGAGAAAGGGAGAGATGGAGCGTGGGGATAGAGAGAGAAGAGAAAAGGGAGAGATGGAGCTTGGGGATAGAGAGAGAAGAGAGGGAGAGATGGAGCGTGGGGATAGAGAGAGAAGAAAAAGGGAGAGATGGAGCTTTGGGATAGAGAGAGAAGAGAGGGAGAGATGGAGCTTGGGGATAGAGAGAGAAGAGAGGGAGAGATGGAGCGTGGGGATAGAGAGAGAAGAAAAAGGGAGAGATGGAGCTTGGGGATAGAGAGAGAAGAGAGGGAGAGATGGAGCGTGGGGATAAAGAGAGAAGAGAGGGAGAGATGGAGCGTGGGTATAGAGAGAGAAGAGGGAGAGATGGAGCGTGGGGATAGAGAGAGAAGAGATAGAAGAGATGGAGCGTGGGGATAGAAGAGAGAGAAGAGAGGGAGAGATGGAGCGTGGGGATAGAGAGGGAGAGATGGAGCGTGGGGATAGAGAGAGAAGAGAGGGAGAGATGGAGCGTGGGGGATAGAGAGAGAAGAGAAAGGAGAGATGGAGCGTGGGGATAGAGAGAGAAGAGAAAGGAGAGATGGAGGGTGGGGATAGAGAAGAGAAAGGGGAGAGATGGAGCGTGGGGATAGAGAGAGAAAGGGAGAGATGGAGCATGGGGATAGAGAGAGAAAGGGAGAGATGGAGCGTGGGGATAGAGAGAAGAGATAGAAAAAGGGAGAGATGGAGCATGGGGATAGAGAAAGAGAGGGAGAGATGGAGCGTGGGGATAGAGAGAGAGAAGAGATAGAAGAAGAGAGGGAGAGATGGAGCGTGGGGAGAAGAGAGAAAGAAGAGGGAGAGATGGAGCGTGGGGATAGAGAGAGAGAAGAGGGAGAGATGGAGCGTTGGGATAGAGAGAGAAGAGAGGGAGAGATGGAGCGTGGGGATAGAGAGAGAGAAGAGAGGGAGAGATGGAGCGTGGGGATAGAGAGAGAAGAGAGGGAGAGATGGAGCGTGGGGATAGAGAGAGAAGAGAGGGAGAGATGGAGCGTGGGGATAGAGAGAGAAGAGAGAGGGAGAGATGGAGCGTGGGGATAGAGAGAGAAGAGAAAGGGAGAGATGGAGCGTGGGGATAGAGAGAGAAGAGAAAGGGAGAGATGGAGCGTGGGGATAGAGAAGAGAAAGGGAGAGATGGAGCGTGGGGATAGAGAGAGAAAGGGAGAGATGGGGATATAGAGAGAAAGGGAGAGTTGGAGCGTGGGGATAGAGAGAGAAGAGAAAGGGAGAGATGGAGCGTGGGGATAGAGAGAGAAGAGAAAGGGAGAGATGGAGCGTGGGGATAGAGAGAGAAGAGAAAGGGAGAGATGGAGCGTGGGGATAGAGAGAGAAGAGAAAGGGAGAGATGGAGCGTGGGGATAGAGAGAGAAGAGAAAGGAGAGATGGAGCGTGGGGATAGAGAGAGAAGAGAAAGGGAGAGATGGAGCGTGGGGATAGAGAGAGAAGAGAAGGGAGAGATGGAGCGTGGGGATAGAGAGAAGAAGAAAGGGAGAGATGGAGCGTGGGGATAGAGAGAGAAGAGAAAGGGAGAGATGGAGCGTGGGGATAGAGAGAGAAGAGAAAGGGAGAGATGGAGCGTGGGGATAGAGAGAGAAGAGAGGGAGAGATGGAGCGTGGGGATAGAGAGAGAAGAGAAAGGGAGAGATGGAGCGTGGGGATAGAGAGAGAAGAGAAAGGGAGAGATGGAGCGTGGGGATAGAGAGAGAAGAGAAAGGGAGAGATGGAGCGTGGGGATAGAGAGAGAAGAGGGAGAGATGGAGCGTGGGGATAGAGAGAGAAGAGAAAGGGAGAGATGGAGCTTGGGGATAGAGAGAGAAGAGATAGAAGAGGGAGAGATGGAGCGTGGGGATAGAGTTAGAAGAGATAGAAGAGAGGGAGAGATGGAGCGTGGGGATAGAGAGAGAAGAGGGAGAGATGGAGCTTTGGGATAGAGAGAGAAGAGAAAGGGAGAGATGGAGAGATGGGGATAGAGAGAGAAGAGAAAGGGAGAGATGGAGCGTGGGGATAGAGAGAGAAGAGAAAGGGAGAGATGGAGCGTGGGGATAGAGAGAAGAGAGGGAGAGATGGAGCTTTGGGATAGAGAGAGAAGAGAGGGAGAGATGGAGCGTGGGGATAGAGAGAGAGAGAAAGGAGAGATGGAGCTTGGGGATAGAGAAGAGAGAGGGAGAGATGGAGCGTGGGGATAGAGAGAGAAGAGAAAGGGAGAGATGGAGCGTGGGGATAGAGAGAGAAGAGAAAGGGAGAGATGGAGCGTGGGGATAGAGAGAGATAGAGAGAAGAGAGGGAGAGATGGAGCTTGGGGATAGAGAGAGAAGAGAGGGAGAGATGGAGCGTGGGGATAAAGAGAGAAGAGATGGAGCGTGGGTATAGAGAGAGAAGAGATAGAAGAGAGGGAGAGATGGAGCGTGGGGATAGAGAGAGAAGAGGGGGAGAGATGGAGCGTGGGGATAGAGAGAGAAGAGAAAGGGAGAGATGGAGCGTGGGGATAGAGAGAGAAGAGAAAGGGAGAGATGGAGCGTGGGGATAGAGAGAGAAGAGAAAGGGAGAGATGGAGTGTGGGGATAGAGAGAGATAGAGATAGAAGAGAGGGAGAGATGGAGCGTGGGGATAGAGATAGAAGAGAGGGAGAGATGGAGCGTGGGGATAGAGATAGAAGAGAGGGAGAGATGGAGCGTGGGGATAGAGATAGAAGAGAGGGAGAGATAGAAGAGGGAGAGATGGAGCGTGGGGATAGAGAGAGAAGAGAAAGGGAGAGATGGAGCGTGGGGATAGAGAGAGAAGAGAAAGGGAGAGATGGAGCGTGGGGATAGAGAGAAGAGGAAGAGAGATGGAGTGTGGGGATAGAGAGAGAAGAAAAAGGGAGAGATGGAGCTTGGCGATAGAGAGAGAAGAGAGGGAGAGATGGAGCGTGGGGATAGAGAGAGAAGAGATAGAAGAGAGGGAGAGATGGAGCTTTGGGGATAGAGAGAGAAGAGAGGAGAGATGGAGCTTGGGGATGGGGATAGAGGGAGAGATGGAGCGTGGGGATAGAGAGAGAAGAGAGAGGGAGAGATGGAGCGTGGGGATAGATAGAGAAAGGGAGAGAAGAGAAAGGGAGAGATGGAGCGTGGGGATAGATAGAGAAGAGAAAGGGAGAGATGGAGCGTGGGGATAGAGAGAGAAGAGAAAGGGAGAGATGGAGCGTGGGGATAGAGAGAGAAGAGAAAGTGAGAGATGGAGCGTGGGGATGGAGAGATGGAGCGTGGGGATAGAGATAGAAGAGAGGGAGAGATGGAGCGTGGGGATAGAGATAGAAGAGAGGGAGAGATGGAGCGTGGGGATAGAGATAGAAGAGGGAGAGATGGAGCGTGGGGATAGAGAGAGAAGAGAAAGGGAGAGATGGAGTGCGGGGATAGAGAGAAGAGAGGGAGAGATGGAGCGTGGGGATAGAGAGAAGAGGGAGAGAGATGGAGCGTGGGGATAGAGAGAGAAGAAAAAGGGAGAGATGGAGCTTGGGGATAGAGAGAGAAGAGAGGGAGAGATGGAGCGTGGGGATAGAGAGAGAAGAAAAATGGAGAGATGGAGCTTGGGGATAGAGAGAGAAGAGAGGGAGAGATGGAGCTTTGGGATAGAGAGAGAAGAGAGGGAGAGATGGAGCGTGGGGATAGAGAGAGAAGAGAGGGAGAGATGGAGCGTGGGGATAGAGAGAGAAGAGAGAAGAGAGGGAGAGATGGAGCGTGGGGATAGAGAGAGAAGAGATAGAAGAGAGGGAGAGATGGAGCGTGGGGATAGAGAGAGAAGAGAAAGGAGAGATGGAGCGTGGGGATAGAGAGAGAAGAGAAAGGGAGAGATGGAGCGTGGGGATAGAGAGAGAAGAGAAAGGGAGAGATGGAGCGTGGGGATATAGAGAGAAAGGGAGAGTTGGAGCGTGGGGATAGAGAGAGAAGAGATAGAGAGAGAGAGAGCGTGGGGATAGAGCAAGAAGAGGGAGAGATGGAGCGTGGGGATAGAGAGAGAAGAGATAGAAAGAGGGAGAGAGAGAAGAAGAGGGAGAGATGGAGCGTGGGGATAGAGAGAGAAGAGATGGAGCTTGGGGATAGAGAGAGAAGAGAGGGAGAGATGGAGCTTTGGGGATAGAGAGAGAAGAGAGGGAGAGATGGAGCGTGGGGATAGAGAGAGAAGAAAGAGGGAGAGATGGAGCGTGGGGATAGAGAGAGAAGAGAAAGGGAGAGATGGAGCGTGGGGATAGAGAGAGAGAGAGATGGAGAAAGAAAGGAGAGATGGGCGTGGGGATAGAGAGAGAAGAGAAAGGGAGAGATGGAGCGTGGGGATAGAGAGAGAAGAGAAAGGGAGAGATGGAGCTTGGGGATAGAGAGAGAAGAGAGGGAGAGATGGAGCGTGGGGATAGAGAGAGAAGAAAAAGGGAGAGATGGAGCTTTGGGATAGAGAGAGAAGAGAGGGAGAGATGGAGCTTGGGGATAGAGAGAGAAGAGAGGGAGAGAGGGAGAGATGGAGCGTGGGGATAGAGAGAGAAGAAAAAGGGAGAGATGGAGCTTTGGGATAGAGAGAGAAGAGAGGGAGAGATGGAGCGTGGGGATAAAGAGAGAAGAGAGGGAGAGATGGAGCGTGGGTATAGAGAGAGAAGAGATAGAAGAGAGGGAGAGATGGAGCGTGGGGATAGAGAGAGAAAGGGAGAGATGGAGCGTGGGGATATAGAGAGAAAGGGAGAGTTGGAGCGTGGGGATAGAGAGAGAAGAGATAGAAGAGAGGGAGCGTGGGGATAGAGAGAGAAGAGATAGAAGAGAGGGAGAGATGGAGCGTGGGGATAGAGAGAGAAGAGATGGAGCGTGGGGATAGAGAGAGAAGAGAAAGGGAGAGATGGAGTGTGGGGATAGAGAGAGAAGAAAAAGGGAGAGATGGAGCTTGGTGATAGAGAGAGAAGAGAGGGAGAGATGGAGCGTGGGGATAGAGAGAGAAGAAAAAGGGAGAGATGGACCTTTGGGGAAGAGAGGGAGAGATGGAGCTTGGGGATAGAGAGAGAAGAGAGGGAGAGATGGAGCGTGGGGATAGAGAGAGAAGAAAAAGGGAGAGATGGAGCTTGGGGATAGAGAGAGAAGAGAGGGAGAGATGGAGCTTTGGGATAGAGAGAGAAGAGAGGGAGAGATGGAGCTTGGGGATAGAGAGAGAAGAGAGGGAGAGATGGAGCATGGGTATAGAGAGAGAAGAGATAGAAGAGAGGGAGAGATGGAGCGTGGGGATAGAGAGAGAGAGAAGGGAGAGATGGAGCGTGGGGATAGAGAGAGAAGAAAGGGAGAGATGGAGCGTGGGGATAGAGAGAGAAGACAAAAGGGAGAGATGGAGCGTGGGGATAGAGAGAGAGAAGAGGGAGAGATGGAGCGTGGGGATAGAGAGAGAAGAGAAAGGGAGAGATGGAGCGTGGGGATAGAGAGAGAAGAGAAAGGGAGAGATGGAGCGTGGGGATAGAGAGAGAAGAGAAAGGGAGAGATGGAGTGTGGGGATAGAGAGAGAAGAGATAGAAGAGAGGGAGAGATGGAGCGTGGGGATAGAAGAGAGGGAGAGATGGAGCGTGGGGATAGAGATAGAAGAGGGAGAGATGGAGCGTGGGGATAGAGAGAGAAGAGAAAGGGAGAGATGGAGCGTGGGGATAGAGAGAGGAGAGAAAGGGAGAGATGGAGCGTGGGGATAGAGAGAGAAGAGAAAGGGAGAGATGGAGCGTGGGGATAGAGAGAAGAGGGAGAGAGATGGAGTGTGGGGATAGAGAGAGAAGAAAAAGGGAGAGATGGAGCGTGGGGATAGAGAGAAGAGGGAGAGAGATGGAGTGTGGGGATAGAGAGAGAAGAAAAAGGGAGAGATGGAGCTTGGGGATAGAGAGAGAAGAGAGGGAGAGATGGAGCTTGGGGATAGAGAGAGAAGAGAGGGAGAGATGGAGCGTGGGGATAGAGAGAGAAGAAAAAGGGAGAGATGGAGCTTGGGGATAGAGAGAGAAGAGAGGGAGAGATGGAGCTTTGGGATAGAGAGAGAAGAGAGGGAGAGATGGAGCTTTGGGATAGAGAGAGAAGAGAGGGAGAGATGGAGCTTGGGGATAGAGAGAGAAGAGAGGGAGAGATGGAGCGGGGGTATAGAGAGAGAAGAGATAGAAGAGAGGGAGAGATGGAGCGTGGGGATAGAGAGAGAAAGGGAGAGATGGAGCGTGGGGATATAGAGAGAAAGGGAGAGTTGGAGCGTGGGGATAGAGAGAGAAGAGATAGAAAAGAGGGAGAGATGGAGCGTGGGGATAGAGAAAGAAGAGGGAGAGATGGAGCGTGGGGATAGAGAGAGAAGAGATAGAAGAGATGGAGAGATGGAGCGTGGGGATAGAGAGAGAAGAGAGGGAGAGATGGAGCGTGGGGATAGAGAGAGAAGAGAGGGAGAGATGGAGCGTGGGGATAGAGAGAGAGAGAAGAGATGGAGCGTGGGGATAGAGAGAGAAGAGAGAGAAGAGAGGGAGAGATGGAGCGTGGGTATAGAGAGAGAAGAGATAGAAGAGAGGGAGAGATGGAGCGTGGGGATAGAGAGAGAAGAGAGGGAGAGATGGAGCGTGGGGATAGAGAGAGAAGAGATGGAGCGTGGGGATAGAGATGGAGCGTGGGGATAGAGAGAGAAGAGAGGGAGAGATGGAGCGTGGGGAGAGAGAAGAGATAGAAAGGGAGAGATGGAGCGTGGGGATAGAGATAGAAGAGAGGGGGATAGAGAGAGAAGAGGGAGAGATGGAGCGTGGGGATAGAGAGAGAGAAAGGGAGAGATGGAGCGTGGGGATATAGAGAGAAGAAGGGAGAGATGGAGCGTGGGGATAGAGAGAGAAGAGAGAAAAGAGGGAGAGATGGAGCGTGGGGATAGAGAAAGAAGAGAGGGAGAGATGGAGCGTGGGGATAGAGAGAAGAGAGAGGGAGAGATGGAGCGTGGGGATAGAGAGAGAAGAGAGGGAGAGATGGAGCGTGGGGATAGAGAGAGAGAAAGGAGAGATGGAGCGTGGGGATAGAGAGAGAAGAGAGAGGGAGAGATGGAGCGTGGGGATAGAGAGAGAAGAGAAAGGGAGAGATGGAGCGTGGGGATAGAGAGAGAAGAGAAAGGGAGAGATGGAGCGTGGGGATAGAGAGAGAAGAGAAAGGAGAGATGGAGCGTGGGGATAGAGAGAGAAGAGAGGGAGAGATGGAGCGTGGGGATAGAGAGAGAAGAAAAGGGAGAGATGGAGCTTTGGGATAGAGAGAGAAGAGAAAGGGAGAGATGGAGCGTGGGGATAGAGAGAGAAGAGAAAGGGAGAGATGGAGCGTGGGGATAGAGAGAGAGAGAAAGGGAGAGATGGAGCGTGGGGATAGAGAGAGAGAGATGGAGAAGAGAGGAGAGATGGAGCGTGGGGATAGAGAGAGAAGAGAGGGAGAGATGGAGCGTGGGGATAGAGAGAGAAGAGATAGGGAGAGATGGAGCGTGGGGATAGAGAGAGAAGAGAGGGAGAGATGGAGCGTGGGGATAGAGAGAGAAGAGAGGAGAGATGGAGCGTGGGGGATAGAGAGAGAAGAGAGGGAGAGATGGAGCGTGGGGATAGAGAGAGAAGAGAGGGAGAGATGGAGCTTGGGGATAGAGAGAGAGAAGAGAGAAGAGAGGGAGAGATGGAGCGTGGGGATAGAGAGAGAAAGGGAGAGATGGAGCGTGGGGATAGAGAGAGAAAGGAGAGATGGAGCTTGGGGATAGAGAGAAAGGGAGAGATGGAGAGTGGGGATAGAGAGAGAAGAGATAGAAAAAGAGGGAGAGATGGAGCGTGGGGATAGAGAGAGAAGAGAGGGAGAGATGGAGCGTGGGGATAGAGAGAGAAGAAAGAGGGAGAGATGGAGCGTGGGGATAGAGAGAGAAGAGAGGGAGAGATGGAGCTTGGGGATAGAGAGAGAAGAGAGGGAGAGATGGAGTGGGGATAGAGAGAGAAGAGAGAGAGAGATGGAGCGTGGGGATAGAGAGAGAAGAGAAGGGAGAGATGGAGCGTGGGGATAGAGAAAGAAAGAGGGAGAGATGGAGCGTGGGGATAGAGAGAGAAGAGAGAAGAGAGGGAGAGATGGAGCGTGGGGATAGAGAGAGAAGAGAGGGAGAGATGGAGCGTGGGGATAGAGAGAGAAGAGAGGAGAGATGGAGCGTGGGGATAGAGAGAGAAGAGAGAGGGAGAGATGGAGCGTGGGGATAGAGAGAGAGAGAAAGGGAGAGATGGAGCGTGGGGATAGAGAGAGAGAGAGAGGGAGAGATGGAGCGTGGGGATAGAGAGAGAAGAGAAAGGGAGAGATGGAGCGTGGGGGGATAGAGAGAGAAGAGAAAGGGAGAGATGGAGCGTGGGGATAGAGAGAGAAGAGAAAGGGAGAGATGGAGCGTGGGGATAGAGAGAGAAGAGAAAGGGAGAGATGGAGCGTGGGGAGAGAGAGAGAGAAGAGAAAGGGAGAGATGGAGCGTGGGGATAGAGAGAGAGAGAAGAGAGGGAGAGATGGAGAGTGTGGGGATAGAGAGAGAGAGAAAGGGAGAGATGGAGCGTGGGGATGGAGAGATGGAGCGTGGGGATAGAGAGAGAAGAGATAGAAGAGAGGGAGAGATGGAGTGGGGATAGAGAGAGAAGAGAGGGAGAGATGGAGCGTGGGGATAGAGAGAGAAGAGAAAAGGGAGAGATGGAGCGTGGGGATAGAGAGAAGAGAAAGGGAGAGATGGAGTGTGGGGATAGAGAGAAGAGGGAGAGAGATGGAGCGTGGGGATAGAGAGAGAAGAAAAAGGGAGAGATGGAGCTTTGGGATAGAGAGAGAAGAGAGGGAGAGATGGAGCGTGGGGAGAGAGGAGAAAGAGAGAGAAAGAGGAGAGATGGAGCGTGGGGATAGAGAGAGAAGAGAAAGGGAGAGATGGAGCGTGGGGATAGAGAGAGAGAAGAGAAAGGGAGAGATGGAGCGTGGGGATAGAGAGAGAAGAGAAAGGGAGAGATGGAGCGTGGGGATAGAGAGAGAAGAGAAAGGGAGAGATGGAGCGTGGGGATAGAGAGAGAAGAGAGGGAGAGATGGAGCGGGGGATAGAGAGAGAAGAGAAGAGGGAGAGATGGAGCGTGGGGATAGAGAGAGAGAGAGAGAAGAAGAGGGAGAGATGGAGCGGGGATAGAGAGAGAAGAAAGGGAGAGATGGAGCGTGGGGATAGAGAGAGAGAGAGAGGGAGAGATGGAGCGTGGGGATAGAGAGAAGAGAGGGAGAGATGGAGCGTGGGGATAGAGAGAGAGAGAGGGAGAGATGGAGCGTGGGGATAGAGAGAGAGGGAGAGATGGAGAGATGGGCGTGGGGATAGAGAGAGAGAAGAGAGGGAGAGATGGAGCGTGGGTATAGAGAGAGAAGAGATAGAAGAGAGGGAGAGATGGAGCGTGGGGATAGAGAGAGAAAGGGAGAGATGGAGCGTGGGGATAGAGAGAGAAAGGGAGAGATGGAGCGTGGGGATATAGAGAGAAAGGGAGAGTTGGAGCGTGGGGATAGAGAGAGAAGAGATAGAAAAGAGGGAGAGATGGAGCGTGGGGATAGAGAAAGAAGAGGGAGAGATGGAGCGTGGGGATAGAGAGAGAAGAGATAGAAGAGAGGGAGAGATGGAGCGTGGGGATAGAGAGAGAAGAGAGGGAGAGATGGAGCGTGGGGATAGAGAGAGAAGAAGAGGGAGAGATGGAGCGTGGGGATAGAGAGAGAAGAGAAAGGGAGAGATGGAGCGTGGGGATAGAGAGAGAAAGAGGGAGAGATGGAGCGTGGGGATAGAGAGAAGAAGAGCGTGGGGAGAGATGGAGGAGAGGGGATAGAGAGAGAAGAGAAAGGGAGAGATGGAGCGTGGGGATAGAGAGAGAAAAGGGAGAGATGGAGCGTGGGGATAGAGAGAGAAGAGAAAGGGAGAGATGGAGCGTGGGGATAGAGAGAGAAGAGAAAGGAGAGATGGAGCGTGGGGATAGAGAGAGAAGAGAAAGGGAGAGATGGAGCGTGGGGATAGAGAGAGGAGAGAAAGGGAGAGATGGAGCGTGGGGATGGAGAGATGGAGCGTGGGGATAGAGAGAGAAGAGATAGAAGAGAGGGAGAGATGGAGCGTGGGGATAGAGATAGAAGAGAGGAGAGATGGAGTGTGGGGAGAGATGGAGTGTGGGGATAGAGAGAGAAGAGAAAGGGAGAGATGGAGCGTGGGGATAGAGAGAAGAGAAAGGGAGAGATGGAGTGTGGGGATAGAGAGAAGAGGGAGAGAGATGGAGCGTGGGGATAGAGAGAGAAGAAAAAGGGAGAGATGGAGCTTTGGGATAGAGAGAGAAGAGAGGGAGAGATGGAGCGTGGGGATAGAGAGAGAAGAAAAAGGGAGAGATGGAGCTTGGGGATAGAGAGAGAAGAGAGGGAGAGATGGAGCTTGGGGATAGAGAGAGAAGAGAGGGAGAGATGGAGCTTTGGGATAGAGAGAGAAGAGAGGGAGAGATGGAGCTTGGGGATAGAGAGAGAAGAGCGGGAGAGATGGAGCTTGGGGATAGAGAGAGAAGAGATGGAGCGTGGGGATAAAGAGAGCGAGAGAGAGGAAGGAGAGAAAGGGCAAGAGAGAGCGGAGCGGATTAGCAATTAATTTCTTATCTCCTTTTTTCAGAGACTTCCTTAGAATGTAACTTTCTTCCTGCTCTTATTTGATCTGTCACTGTGACGATGCCCCCCAGATTCACATTCACTCCGCCAATGTGTGTGTGCATGTGCTATTTTGTTTGTGTATTCAATATTCATCCAATGCAAATCTCTGCAATATATTTGACCCTATGCTCATTCTCCATCAATCTCCCTCAGTGCAGCAACGAGAGGTGCAGTGAACCTGGTTGTTCTTGTTTAGTATATAGGTTATTATTTTATATTGATAGTTATGTTTGTATCTTATGGCGGTTAAGGTTAGAATTGAGATTGATTTAAGCTGATCCAAGATCAGTATTTAGGTTCAGAGAGTAACTAGAAGACAATAAGAGATCTAGGTTGCGTCTGTTTTAGGTTCAGTGTGTGGGTTAATATGAATACCAGTAATGATCATGGTTACAGCTCCCCCATGGGGATCAGAGGAGAGGAGCAGCCCCTCGGGCTCCTGCTGACTGAGGAAGAAGGCACAGTACATCTGCCTCCCAAACGCCATACACAGAGAGAGAAGGAGGGACTTTATTGGGTCAATATGAAAGCACTAACATCAACGGATCAAAACAGTACTTGTTGTCACCGCTGATTCCTGGTAGCCCTTGGCGTGACATGGCATGGCGTTCTATTGAAGGTCAGCTGTCTGTTTATCAATATAGTGTTTATAGAAGGACTGCAGCCAGATGCCTTCAGGGGACATGTCAAACATGAGAGCGTGAGACAACAGAAACAGTCGATGGGGTCAATACAGGAACCAGGAGAGGGAGCTGTGTACCTATGGAAATGCAAAATGTCCTTCCTCTGTTGTTTCCATATTGTGCTTGTCAATACCAAGAGAGACAGCCATGAGAGACAGATTCTACCTCTTTAATGTTCTTACCGTACATACTAGGCATTTTAATGTATCTCTTTGTTCTAACACATGTTAAACCTAATATAGAGTCATTTGACTTAAACATTTTAAAAATGTATCCCTATCTCCTCCCTTCCTCCCTCAGAACTAGTCTTTACGGACCTTGGCACTATTAGAGATGAGTGGTTGGCTACTCCCCCTTGTGGTGGAATGTGACAGAAAGATGCTTTACCCCGACAGACCTACAGTGTTACATGGGTTCTCTGCAGTGAAACGTAGTGATGACACCCTGCTCACATACAGCAGAGTGTCACTAAGCTAATGACCAGTGCACTGAGCTGTTCTACTAGTGGCAGACCCAGGATCAGTTTACCCTTTCCATAACCATAAGGGACGGCCGGACATGCTACAAATCTGTCCTTAGATCAGTGCTTAGCAGCCATCTATACTGCCCTGTGCCAGTTGGCTGTAGAGGACTGAGGAAAGTTATGGGATGTTCAGCTTCTGGCCTGTGGCTGTTCTGGCACTTTAAAAACCCCATAATCTGGCTAAGAGTCTTAAAACAAACCTGTAAAACAGCAAGGGCACCGTCTGACACACACACACACACACACAGTCTGAAGCTTAACTATCCTCCACGGTGTGAATCTATGGTCCGAGAAATATGAGGCACCTTTTTCTCAGTTTCTTTTAGATTTTGTATCCCTCCCATCTCCTGTCCTGTCTCTCTGCTACAGTTCTCCCTATACAGTTAGTTTTAGACTGTATGGTGCACTTTGATTGGTTGTGATAGTATAGAGCATGAAGGGATAAGTTTAGTGGCACAGAGGGTTGGAATGGGTCAAAGCACTCCCCACTGTGGGGTACACACACACACACACGGTTGAATGGAGGCAGATTCGTGTAGCTCATAAATGAAGTCTCAGTGGATCTGTCTCATAACAGGTTCCCTCCAGATGTGTGCCTGCGTGTGTGCACATCTGTTTTACTTACCTCGTTTACTGACCGCCTCTCTGTCTGTGTCTACAGAGTGTCGGGAGGTGAGTTGTTTGACCGTATCGTGGAGAAGGGGTTCTACACAGAGAAAGATGCCAGTACGCTCATTAGACAAGTGCTAGACGCTGTCGACTACCTCCACAAGTTGGGCATCGTCCACAGAGACCTGAAGGTGATGGTGACACACAAGCTTGCACTCCCCTCCCTCTCTCCCATCACACACAATCACACTGAAACACACACACTGAAACACAGACACAAAAACCCTGTCTACTCTCCCCTGCATCTCGACATGTGCGGATCACTTGTGTTTTATGGACCATGATTCATTGCGGTGATGTGGTGCAGCATGCGTTTGTGATTTAGGCCACTCAGCGGGTCACAACACGCAGTGGCTTCTGGGAAATACACCACAGAGCGGAATCGCCTGAGAGAGAGGAGTACGGTCATACGGCTTCATAAAACCGACAGCAACATAACTGTATTGTGTGGTCGGTTATAGCCTACCTAACGAATTATTACGATTTTATATCTACAGTATGTTCAGGGTATGTATGTAAGTAAACAGATCAAAGGATGGGAGAGCTCAGTTTGAGTGATAGGGGGAGAGTGTTAATAACAATCTATTGCTCCATCTCTCTCTCCCTCCCTCCCTCCCTCCTCTCTTCCCAGCCAGAGAACCTGCTGTATTTTAACCCCCAGGACGAGTCTAAGATCATGATCAGTGACTTTGGTCTGTCCAAGATGGAGGGCAGTGGGGACGTCATGTCGACCGCGTGCGGCACGCCGGGATACGTGGGTAAGAGATGCCTCTCCACCCCTTAATCTTAAATGTCCTGACTTAGAAGTTAATGCCACATGTTAATATACCTTGTGTCGTTGGCTACTGAAATGTTAATACTGGAAGCAAATGAAAGCCTTTTAGGTTTTTAAGCTACCATCCTTTCCAAAAGTCATATGCTACGTTGTGTTCACTCTTACTGAGTGTGATGCCATCACTGTGCTTCACAGTGACACACTTTATAATATAGTATAGTGTAGGATAAATCACACTGCTTTAATTATGTGTCTGCAATGGGAGAGGGTGCATCTGTGTGCCGCTCACACACACAGACAACCTGCCTCTGGAGTAAGAAGCTCTTATCACTCGCTGACAGACCCTGCCCCCAGTCGCCTGCTTTCCCCTTTTTAACAGAGCGACTGAGTCAGAGAGTCAACATGGCGGGGCGCTCTACTGCAGTGCACTACGCGCCAGACGACTGCCATCCCTGTGTCAGACATGGGGATTTATATACTGCATCCCTGACACTGTAACTGTGTGTGTGTGTGTGTGCATGCGTGCGTGATTTTTCATCTCAGCGGAGTGTGTGAGAGACAGATGTTTTACATTATTTCCATGACCGATCCTTTCATGTTGACGTGTAGGACGGTGCCTCTGGTAGTCAGACACTCTGAAGACTCAACATGTTGACGTGTAGGACGGTGCCTCTGGTAGTCAGACACTCTGAAGACTCATCATGTTGACGTGTAGGACGGTGCCTCTGGTAGTCAGACACTCTGAAGACTCATCATGTTGACGTGTAGGACGGTGCCTCTGGTAGTCAGACACTCTGAAGACTCATCATGTTGACGTGTAGGACGGTGCCTCTGGTAGTCAGACACTCTGAAGACTCATCATGTTGACTTGTAGGACGGTGCCTCTGGTAGTCAGACACTCTGAAGACTCATCACGTTGACGTGTAGGACGGTGCCTCTGGTAGTCAGACACTCTGAAGACTCATCATGTTGACGTGTAGGACGGTGCCTCTGGTAGTCAGACACTCTGAAGACTCAGCATGTTGACTTGTAGGACGGTGCCTCTGGTAGTCAGACACTCTGAAGACTCAACATGTTGACGTGTAGGACGGTGCCTCTGGTAGTCAGACACTCTGAAGACTCATCATGTTGACGTGTAGGACGGTGCCTCTGGTAGTCAGACACTCTGAAGACTCAACATGTTGGTAGTCGGTGCCTCTGGTAGTCAGACACTCTGAAGACTCATCATGTTGACGTGTAGGACGGTGCCTCTGGTAGTCAGACACTCTGAAGACTCATCATGTTGACGTGTAGGACGGTGCCTCTGGTAGTCAGACACTCTGAAGACTCATCATGTTGACTTGTAGGACGGTGCCTCTGGTAGTCAGACACTCTGAAGACTCATCACGACACTTGAAGACTCACGTGTAGGACGGTGCCTCTGGTAGTCAGACACTCTGAAGACTCATCATGTTGACGTGTAGGACGGTGCCTCTGGTAGTCAGACACTCTGAAGACTCAGCATGTTGACGTCTTATCTGCCGGGTCCTATCCACGCTCCTACATCGACTCGCACGTCAGTTAGCAGACACTTGTTTAAGCTTATCCATAGGGAACTGTAGCCGGTGTACTGTAGGCCAGCTAAACAACACCTTACTAGTTAATGACATTGGAACTGTCCCATCCACATGACATTGGCTTTAAATGCTCAGACACTCCTTTGTTCTCCTTCCTCATCCCTCTATCCAACAATCTTGTGAGATGAGGCCACTGCAGTTTTTGTCCCTCCATCCCTCCCTCCCCATCTGCTGTGGGCTGCTGTAGGCCTGTTCCATTCTAAGAGGCTGTAATGTGATGGTTGCTGCATTAGAAATGCTGCTAAATATAGCAGGTCCTGGATGATTGCATTGAGAAGCCTGCATTCCTGAGGTATGAATAGCCCAGGGTTAGTGCCTGGGATGGCTGAATTAAGACCAGACTCTGTGGTTTGGACAGGCCCACCGTCAGAGTGGACACACGCATACACATACTGGGTACACGCACACACACACACGTTGGCCATATTGTTAAAGGAGATGCGTACCACACACACTCAGCCCAGCACAAGTAAAAAAAAAAGTTTTAAGTATTACATTTGAGCCTCTCAGTGCACAAGCATCTATGCGTGTCCGACTGTGTGTGTGTCTATGCTTGTGACTGTGTGTGTGTTTCCTGTTCCGTAATCTGTATTTACCTCAATCTTTGATTTTGTCCTGTCTGGCGGCTGTTGTTTGGGTGATATCAGTTTTATTTTGTCTGGGCCGTTATCATTGATTAGTCTGGACAGGCTTCTCTGTCTCTAATCGCCCACGGAGGGGGGGTGTCACAGCCTCTGATAGGATGAGCTCCAGCTCTGGGCTCGACAGCAGGTTAATCTAGGACGGAGAACATGTCTCTATGTCCGTCTCTCTCCATCTCTGACTGTCTCCAGTTATGTCATCAGTCACATATCTCTCTCTGTCTCTGTCTCTCTCTCAGCTCCAGAGGTTCTTGCTCAGAAGCCCTACAGTAAGGCAGTGGACTGCTGGTCCATCGGAGTCATTGCATACATCCTGTAAGTATTTACAGTCTATTGTACAACTCCTACATACATGCTATGTGTTCCCATACCCAGTCAATGCCATGAGGGCAGAATTCACAGCTTTATATTGAGGGCCTTGGTTTGGATCCTTGGTCACTCTGTGATTTTCATGTCTTCTAGAGTGCAGATGCATTTCACAAGTTCACACAAGTTTGACTTATTGTGTGTGTGCGTGGATGTTTGTGTTTTGTAATGGCCATTAATGGAGAATGACACAACATCATACCTCTCTCTTTCCTTTCATCAGAGCCAGATGTTGGTCTGCTACACTCTGCTCTGCTCAGTCACCATGTATGGACATAGTGCTTCTGAGGAGAAAAAACAGACTTTTCAACATGTCTCTCTTGTTTTTCATTTGTCTTTCACCCCTCTGTCTGTGTGCGGACAACCTCTGAGTCAGAGCAGATTTAGCGCTGTGTGTGTTTCAGCTCTCGCTGACTGAGTTCCAGACGTATGTGTGTGTTTAGGGGTTAGAGTTCAGGGTTAGGGACAGGGTGAATAGGGGTAATAGAACAATAAAGGCTGTGAGAAAGGTGCCTTACCTCAGTCATTAGAGCATCAGTGCAAATCTTCCTCATCCCCTGAAAACGTTCCTCATTTTTGCTCCTCTCTCCCTTTCTGTGTTGATCTTGGCTCTCAATGGTTTGTCGCAAGATGAGCTCTGTGATGTGCAAAGCAGGCTCTGCCCTCTGGTTCGCTCTCATCCTTCCCCTCTCCCCTTGTTCCTTCTCCCGCCCCAATTGCTCAGACATCCTCTGTTCTCTGTTTTCACCTGTTTATATACATCTCTGTCTGTTTATTGATGTAGCTGTTATGTAACTCTCCATGCTTACACAGCTTTGGATATAAGGATCACTAGGTGTCACTAGGGTCCTTAGAGGTGTGTGTGTGTGTGTGTGTGTGTGTGCGCGCGCTCCTGTCACCTCTACACATGTGAGCGAGGAGAAATAATGGTCTGAGAAACAGCGTTCACACAGTCAGTGGATTAAACTGTGAATGTTTGTATATATTCAATAAGTAGTCCTGAAACATCCTTGTGAATAGCCTAGGCAATACTAAATTACACCAAATATGTGTTTAGAGTTCAAGTAAATATATTAAATCCAAGAATATGCAGTTCTGGATGGTAGACCCCTGATGTTTCCACAGTGAGTTCCCAGTGATCAGTGAGCTACTCCCGTGTTGTCATTTAGCCATTAGCACCATTAGAACAGGCCTCGGACCTCGTTAGCCGATCCTGAGCACCTCAACACAATCCGGCTTGGCATGCCTGGTTGGGTCTCTCCTCAGGTGTGTAGTGATCGCATCAAGTAATCAGGTGGAATAATCGCTCGGGCTCCTGCGGGGGAATGACGTTCAAGTCTTTTAACCAAATGTGAAAGCACAAAAACAAAAAAGCTCATTGCGACCACATCAGGCAGAACAGAGTTCGATGGAGAAAGGCATTTTAATGAGGTTTGATCATAATGGCGGCTAATGTTTTCTATGGAAATCGTTTTGCCACTTGAAGAAGTTCAATTAGTCCAGAATTAGGTTAGGAGAGCAGACAGAGAAAAGGTTTAGGATACATTACATTAACCTTGTCAGTTTATTGTTATCAATTGAATAGTTGTTTAAGCATTTATCTCATTCATGCTCATGGTATTCTATTATCATCTTAAAAGTAAACTATTCCCTGAAGTAGGAAGTGAATGCATGTGTTAACTTTTATGAGCTCACTTCCTGTCTGTCTGCAGGTTGTGTGGCTATCCTCCATTCTATGATGAAAATGACTCCAAGCTCTTTGAGCAGATCCTCAAAGCAGACTACGAGTTTGATGCACCGTACTGGGACGACATATCTGATTCAGGTAAGCTGTGGGTGATGGAGTGAGGATCCCCTTCAGACAGAGCACCTTCCTCCTCTTCCACCTCCCACCTGGCACATATGGACACCACACCACCATGGCTACTTTCTCTATGCTGTGATGTCGTCCTCTTGGAATTTGTGTATTGTCAAATCACATTTTATTGGTCACATACACGTGGGTAGCAGATGACATTGCGAGTGTAGCGAAATGCTTCTAGATCCGACAGTGCAGCAGTATCTAACAGGTAATATCCAACAATTCCACAACAAAACACACAATGTAGTAAAGGAATGGGATGAGTATATGAATATAATTATATGGATAAGCAGTGACAGAGCAGCTAAGATGCAGTAGATAGTAAAGAATAGATACAGTTGAAGTCGGAAGTTTACATAACTTAGGTTGGATTCATCAAAACTCGTTTATCAACCACTAGGCAAATGTCTTGTTAACAAACTATAGTTTTGGCAAGTTGGTTAGGATATCTACTTTGTGCATGACACAAGTAATTTTTCCAACAATTGTTTACAGACAGTTTATTTCACTGTATCACAATTCCAGTGGGTCAGATGTTCAGACAGACACTAAATTGACTGTGCTTTTACACAGCTTGGGAAATACCAGAAAATTATGTCATGGCTTTAAAAGCTTCTATTAGGCTAATTGACATAATTTGAGTCAATTGGAATTGTACCTGTGGATGTGTTTCAAGGCCTACCTTCAAACTCAGTGCCTCTTTGCTTGATATCATGGGAAAATCATAAGAAATCAGCCAAGACCTCAGAAATAAAATTGTAGACCTCCACAAGTCTGGTTCATCCTTGGGAGCAATTTCCAAATGCCTGAAGGTACCACGTTCATCTGTACAAACAATAGTACGCAAGTATAAACACCATGGGACCACTCAGCCGTCATACGAAAAGTGCAAATCATTCCCAGAACAACAGCAAAGGACCTTGTAAAGATTCTGGAGGAAACCGGTACAAAAGTATCTATATCCACAGTAAAACAAGTCCTATATCGACATAACGTGAAAGTCCGCTCAGTAAGGAAGAAGCCACTGCTCCAAAACCGCCATAAAAGCCAGACTACGGTTTGCAACTGCACATGGGGACAAAGATCGTACTTTTTGGAGAAATGTCCTCTGGTCCGATGACACAAAAATAGAACTGTTTGGTCATAATGACCATCGTTGTGTTTGGAGGAAAAAGGGGGAGGCTTGCAAGCCGAAGAACACCATCCCAACCGTTAAGCACATTGGTGGCAGCATCATGTTGTGGGGGTGCTTTGCTGCAGGAGGGACTGGTGCACTTCACAAAATAGATGGCATTGTGAGGTAGGAAAATTATGTGGATATATTGAAGCAACATCTCAAGACATCAGTCAGGAAGTTAAAGCTTGGTTCCAAATGGTTCTTCCAAATTTACAATGACCCCAAGCATACTTCCAACGTTGTGGCAAAATGGCTTAAGGACAACAAAGTCAAGATATTGGAGTGGCCATCACAAAGCCCTGACCTCAATCCTATTGAAAATTTGTGGGCAGAAGTGAAAAAGCGTGTGCGAGCAAGGAGGCCTCAACCTGACTCAGTTACACCAGCTCTGTCAGGAGTAATGGGTCAAAACTTATTGTGGGAAGCTTGTGGAAGGCTACCTGAAACAAGTTTTATTTTTTTAAATGTTTTTATTTCACCTTTATTTAACCAGGTAGGCTAGTTGAGAACAGGTTCTCATTTGCAACTGCGACCTGGCCAAGATAAAGCATAGCAGTGTGAACAGACAACACATAGTTACACATGTAGTAAACAATTAACAAGTCAATAACACAGTAGAAAAAAAGAGTCTATATACATTGTGTGCAAAAAGGCATGAGGAGGTAGGCGAATAATTACAATTTTGCAGATTATCACTGGAGTGATAAATGATCAGATGGTCATGTACAGGTAGAGATATTGGTGTGCAAAAGAGCAGAAAAGTAAATAAATAAAAACAGTATGGGGATGAGGTAGGTAAAATTGGGTGGGCTATTTACCGATAGACTATGTACAGCTGCAGTGATCGGTTAGCTGCTCAGATAGCAGATGTTTGAAGTTGGTGAGGGAAATAAAAGTCTCCAACTTCAGCGATTTTTGCAATTTGTTCCAGTCACAGGCAGCAGAGAACTGGAACGAAAGGCGGCCAAATGAGGTGTTGGCTTTAGGGATGATCAGTGAGATACACCTGCTGGAGCGCGTGCTACGGGTGGGTGTTGCCATCGTGACCAGTGAACTGGGATAAGGCGGAGCTTTACCTAGCATGGACTTGTAGATGACCTGGAGCCAGTGGGTCTGGCGACGAATATGTAACGAGGGCCAGCCGACTAGAGCATACAGGTCGCAGTGGTGGGTGGTATAAGGTGCTTTAGTGACAAAACGGATGGCACTGTGATAAACTGCATCCAGTTTGCTGAGTAGAGTGTTGGAAGCTATTTGACCCAAGTTAAACAATTTAAAGGCAATGCTACCAAATACTAATTGAGTGTATGTAAACTTCTGACCCACTGGGAATGTGATGAAAGACATAAAAACTTAAATAAATCTTTCTCTCTACTATTATTCTGACATGTCCTATTCTTAAAACAAAGTGGTGATCCTAACTGACCTAAGATGGGACATTTTTACTAGGATTAAATGTCAGGAATTGTGAAAAACTGAGTTTAGATGTATTTGGCTAAGGTGTATGTAAACTTCTGACTTCAACTGTAGATAGTGGCTCGTATAGTTATTGTCCTTGATGATCTTTTTTGCCTTCCTGTGACATTGGGTGTGATAGGTGTCCTGTAGGCCGTCTCGTTGTTGTTGTTGTTAGGGTAAGAAACAACATCACCACTCCGCTGTTTCTCAACACTGGGGTCCCACAAGGGTGCAAACTTGATGACCCTACCATTGTAGTGCCTACCACTGTAGTGTCATCTGCAAACTTGATGATTGTGTTGGAGGCGTGCATGGCCACAGTCGTGGGTGAATAGGGAGTACAGGAGAGGGCTGAGAACGCACCCTTGATTGACCCCAGTGTTGAGAAACAGCGGAGTGGTGATGTTGTTTCTTACCCTCACCACCTGGGGGCGTCCCGTCAGGAAGTCCAGGAGCCAGTTGCACAGGGCAGGGTCAAGACCCAGGGACTCTAACTTAATGATGAGTTTGGAGGGTACTATGGTGTTGAATGCTGAGCTGTAGTCAATGAACAGCATTCTTAGATGGGTATGTATGCCTCTTGTCCAGATGGGATAGGGCAGTGTGATGGTGATTGCATCATCTGTGGACTTATTGGGGCGGTAAGCAAATTGGAGTGGGTCTAGGGTGTCAGGTAGGGTGGAGGTGATATGATCCTTGACTTGACTCTCAAAGCACTTCATGATGACCGAAGTGAGTGCTACGGGGCGATAGTCATTTAGTTTAGTTACCTTAGCTTTCTTGGGAACAGGAACAATGGTGGCCATATTGAAGCATGTGGGGACAGCGGACAGGTATAGGGATGGATTGGATATGTCCGTAAACACACCAGCCAGCTGGTCTGCGCATGCTCTGAGGACGCGGCTTGGGATGCCGTCTTTGCCGGCAGCCTTGCAAGGGTTAACACGTTTAAGTGTTTTACTCACGTCGGCCACGGAGAAGGAGAGCCCACAGTCTTTGGTAGCGGGCCGTGTCGGTGGCTCTGTATTGTCCTGGAATCGTGCAAAGAAGTTGTTTAATTTGACTGGAAGCAAGACGTCAATGTCCGTGATGGGGCTGGTTTTCTTGTCGTCATCCATGATTGTCTGTAGACCCTGCCACATACGTCCGTGTTTGAGCCGTTGAATTGCGACTCCACTTTGTCTCTAATGACGCTTTGCTTGTTTGATTTCCTTGCGGAGGGAATAACTCCATTGTTTGTATTCGGTCATGTTTCCAGTCGCCTTGCCATGATTAAATGTGGTGGTACGTTCTTTCAGTTTTGCGCGAATGCTGCCATCAATACACTGTTTCTGGTTATGGAAGGTTTTAACTTCTTGACACTACCCATCCCTTTAGCGGGATAATTGTCATCAGCAACCACTGAATTGCATAGCGCCACATTCAAATAATATTACTAAAAATATTTATATTCATGAAATCACAAGTGCAATATAGCAAAACACAGCTTAGCCTTTTGTTAATCCACCTGTCGTGTCAGATTTTGAAAATATGCTTTCAGCGAATGCAATCCAAGCGTGTGTAAGTTTATCGATCGCTCAACAAAACATTATTGTACACCTAGCATCAAATAGCTTGGTCATGAAAATCAGAAAAGCAATCAAATTAATCGTTTACCTTTGATCTTCGGATGTTTTCACTCACAAGACTCCCAGTTACACAATAAATGTTCCTTTTGTTCCATAAAGATTATTTTTATATCCAAAATACCTCCATTTGTTTGGCGGATTATGTTCAGAAATCCACAGGAAAGAGCGGTCACGACAACGCAGACAAATTCCAAATAGTATCCGTAATGTCCACAGAAACATGTCAAATGTTTTTTATAATCAATCCTCAGGTTGTTTTTAAAATATATAATCGATAATATATAAACCGCAACTGTCTTTCTCAGTAGCAGAGGGAAAGGCAATGGCTGCCCAAACTCTGTTGCGCCAAGTAAAACGCTGCTGGCACCCGGCCATACAATGACGCAATGTTATCTTTCTCACTCATTTTTTCTAAATAAAAGCCTGAAACTATGTCTAAAGATTGTTGACACCTTTAGGAAGCGATAGGAAAAGCAATCTGGTTGATATCCCTTTAAATGTAGCAAAGGCAGGCTATGGAACATGGATTTTTCAAAATAGAAGCCACTTCCTGGTTTGATTTTCCTCAGTGTTTCACCTGCAATATCAGTTCTGTTATACTCACAGACAATATTTTGACAGTTTTGGAAACTTTTGTGTTTTCTATCCTAATCTGTCAATTATATGCATATTCTAGCATCTGGTCCTGAGAAATACGCTGTTTACTTTGGGAACGTTATTTTTCCAAACATAAAAATAGTGCCCCCTAGCTTCAAGAGGTTAATAGTCACAGTGGGCACAACATCTCCTATACACTTCCTTATATACTCGCTCACCGAGTCAGACTATACGTCAATGTTATTGTCTGCGGCTACCCGGAATATATCCCAGTTCACGTGATCGGAGCAAACTTCAAGCGTGGAATCCGATTAGTCAAACCAGCGTTGGATAGACCTAAGCACGGGTGCTTCTCGTTTTAGTTTCTTCCTATAGGAGGGGAGCAACAAGATGGAGTCATGGTCAGATTTGCCAAAAGGTGGGTGGGGAGGGGTGTTTTAAGAGTTCTTCACAGACATGATCTGTGAACTTTCTATTCTCCAGTTTGGCACCAGTCTAACCATTCCCCCTGCCTGCCAGTAAACCGTAAAACAACAATAGTTATTACAGGAAAGAGAGCTGAGCCTTCGTCCAGGTATTCAGTACACTGGCCAGGGAGTGTGGGAAACTTTACACTGACTGTTTACTGTTTGTGTATGATGTGATGAGTGTGAGCAATTGTTCTGTTTTTCACAGCCAAAGACTTTATCGGCAGTCTGATGGAGAAAGACCCGGCGAAGCGTTTCACCTGTGACCAGGCCCTCAGACACCCATGGTGAGAGAACACACTGATCGTAAATGCGCGCACACACACACACATTAACATCCCATAATACCCACATGAGAGTGTGTGTGTGTGTCTGTTCAGGATCGCTGGGGACACAGCCCTCTGCAAGAACATCCACGAGTCTGTGAGCAGACAGATCAGAAAAAACTTTGCTAAGAGCAAATGGAGGGTACGTTTGCATGTATGGTAATAAATGTCTGAGTGTCATTCAAGTGTCTGAGTGTGTCTTGAGTGATTGCTTATTTCATGTAGATTTTATAAATCATATACTGGTCGCTCTCACTCTCTCTTCCTTGCTCTCTCTCTCTTCCTTGCTCTCTCTCTCTTCCTTGCTCTCTCTCTCTTCCTTGCTCTCTCTCTCTTCCTTGCTCTCTCTCTCTCGCTCTCTTCCTTGCTCTCTCTCTCGCTCTCTTCCTTGCTCTCTCTCTCTCTCTCTCTCTCTCTTCCTTGCTCTCTCTCTCTCTCTCTTCCTTGCTCTCTCTCTCTCTCTCTCTCTCTCTTCTCTCTCTCTCTCTCTTCCTTCCTTGCTCTCTCTCTCTCTCTCTCTCTCTCTTCCTTCTCTCTCTCTCTCTCTCTCTCTCTCTCTTCCTTGCTCTCTCTCTCTCTCTCTCTCTCTTCCTTGCTCTCTCTCTCTCTCTCTCTCTCTTCCTTGCTCTCTCTCTCTCTCTCTCCTCTCCTTGCTCTCTCTCTCTCTCTCTCTCTCTCTTCCTTGCTCTCTCTCTCTCTCTCTCTCTCTCTCTCTCTTCCTTCTGCTCTCTCTCTCTCTCTCTCTCTCTTCCTTGCTCTCTCCTCTCTCTCTCTCTCTCTCTCTTCCTTGCTCTCTCTCTCTCTCTCTCTCTCTCTCTCTTCCTTGCTCTCTCTCTCTCTCTCTCTCTTCCTTCTCTCTCTCTCTCTCTTCCTTCTCTCTCTCTCTCTCTCTCTCTCTCTCTCTCTCTCTCTTCCTTGCTCTCTCTCTTCCTTGCTCTCTCTCTCCTTGCTCTCTCTCTTCCTTGCTTGCTCTCTCTCTCTCTTCCTTGCTCTCTCTCTCCTTGCTCTCTCTCTCTCCTTGCTCTCTCTCTCTCTCTCTCTCTCTTCTTGCTCTCTCTCTCTCTCTCTCTCCCTTGCTCTCTCTCTTCCTTGCTCTCTCTCTCTCTCTCTCTCCTTCTTCCTTGCTCTCTCTCTCTCTCTCTCTCTCTCTTCTCTCTCTCTCTCTCTCTCTCTCTCTCTCTTCCTTGCTCTCTCTCTCTCTCTCTCTCTCTCTCTTCCTTGCTCTCTCTCTCTCTCTCTCTCTTCCTTGCTCTCTCTCTCTCTCTCTCTCTTCTCTCCTTGCTCTCTCTCTCTCTCTCTCTCTTCCTTCCTTGCTCTCTCTCTCTCTCTCTCTTCCTTGCTCTCTCTTCGCTCTCTCTTCCTTGCTCTCTCTCGCTCTCTCTTCCTTGCTCTCTCTCTCCTTCTCTCTCTCTCTTCCTTGCTCTCTCTCTCTCTTGCTCTCTCTTCTCTTCTCTCTCTCTCTTCTTGCTCTCTCTCTTCCTTGCTCTCTCTCTCTCGCTCTCTCTTCCTTGCTCTCTCTCTTCTCTCTCTCTCTCTTCCTTGCTCTCTCTCTCTCTCTCTCTCTCTCTCTCTCTCTCTCTCTCTCTTCCTTGCTCTCTCTCTCTCTCTCTCTCTCTCTCTCTCTCTCTCTCTCCAGCAAGCCTTCAATGCCACTGCAGTGGTGCGACACATGAGGAGACTGCAGTTGAGCAGCAGTATGGGCCAGAGCATGGACAGCTCTCACCCTCACCCTCCTAACAGCCGGGCCGCACAGATGCAGAACCAAAGGAACCAGGCCAACCAGACTCCCAACCAGACCCCTAGCCAGAGCTCTACTCAACCCTCTCCGAGTCCAAGCCAGACTCGGAGCCAGAACCCTAATGCAGCCATTATGAAGAGCTTTTCTGTGGACTCACCTCACAAGGACTGTAAGTGGACATGTATGCATCCACACACACACAAACCATGAACTAGTAAACACCAACTACCAGTTTGTTAGTTCTGACTGTGTGTTCATAGCTTCTGTTTTCCCTCCAGGTGCCCCAGCTACTCCCACCCCCTGCAGCCTGGCATCTGCAGCATCCTCCTCCCCCTCCGGGGGGATGGAGCTCACCCGGCCCCACCCCTCTACTGTTGCCACGGTACTAACAGAGACTAAGTGACGCCAGGTCCCGCGGGGGACCAGCTGGGAGGCTACGGCGCTGTGAGGGAGAGAGCGGAGCGAAAACCGCACCCTCCCTTTCCTTACCGTGCCCCTACTACCCCCTCCCAGCCTGCCCCCTGCCCTGCCCCTCCCCCATGCTGCATCTGGGAGGACTGGGAGAGCAGAGGACTCTAAACCCATTACACCAATAACAACATGCCATACTCACCTTGGACACGCCCATTGTGTCGACTCTGTGGAACCACACCCACTCCGAGAGCATTACTGATTGGTTTACCTTTGAGTGTTTGTTTCTGTCAGAGACCATGATGAGTGGAGTGGGTGTGTTTTCAGAAGCTTCTGTCAATTGGGTGTTGTCTATGTCAGTCAAACTCAATTTCCCTCTAGTTTTTCCTACATCTTCTATAAGGTTCTACTTGTGAGTTTTTAAAATTCTGTTTATTTTCTATATTTCATCCGCTGGGCTAACAGTTACCAACTGGATTATTTTTCATTTCTATTTTCTTGCGCTTTTTTTCCATGTTCATGTTGATTTCTCTTAGTTTGCGTCCATGTTTA